>NC_133771.1:61583039-61883039 GCF_003597395.2 Chelonoidis abingdonii | reverse complement strand
GCAGTGGGACAGGCTAGCTGCTCCGTGTACCTGCCTGTGAGAGACCCTAGGCAGATATTTAGGACAGCTAGCCCCTCCTACTGCTGATGCTGCCATGGCTACACTATGTTTTTAGCATTCCTGCTCAATAGGAGCTAGTGCAAGGATGTCTCCTGCAGCTATGCATCACACCCTCAGCTCTAAATGTAGACGTACCTTGAGAGACTTGGGTTTCGACATTGGCACACAGATTGAAGATGAAGAACTCCAAAGGAGGAGTAATGACAAATGGGACTGAGTGGGTTGAGGTGTTTAGTGCAGCAGTCACTATTAAGTACAGCCTTACTGAAACCCTCATTAGTGATTTGCAGAGGAGTTGCAAAGGAGGGAGGAGTTGCAAAGGAGTTTCAGAAGAGAAAGAGGCCTAAAGAGATTAGACATGTGGGCAGAAAATAACCAAATGAGATTCAGATGCAAACAAGTACAATGGGGGAAACAACCCAGGAGATAAGTTATTCACTGCAAGGGAGAAACTGGAAATCAGTAATGCTGGAAAAGAGCTTGAGGTGACAGTGGGGCAATCCATGAAACAATTTAGCCTTTTATACTGCACTTGTGTTTATATTTGTGAACCACAGCAACATTCCGAAAGCTATACCGATTTTCCTGGCTGAGTTGACACATTTACCTGCAGCTGGGATGGTGCTATAACAGGGGGAATGGGATTTTTTTTCATAGTAGCGTCCCCTCTCTGCATTTCTCCTAAAGTACCCAGGTGCAGTTTAAATGTGGTCAGAGCTTTTATCATCCCTAACCCCTTCTTTCCAGTGAACCACTATTACACAGCACTTTTTTTATGCCCTGCTTTTCCTGAAAGCCACATTCACTGGACTTTTCCTTTAGTTTTAGATTCCTGTTGCCTCTCTGTTAATCCACTGGCAGGAAGCAATTATGTTGTGAATGATCAACCAGTGAGAAACCTGAGTTACACCAGCACTGCAAAAACACTAGGCCTGAGCTCATTACTGAACACTAGTATTCCATCCATATTTCATCACCAAAATACCAAGGCACATTGATTGATTGCTTTCTTAGTAGATCTGTATAAAAGAAAAAATAATCTTATCAGCAGAGAAGAGAAATCAGCTTTTTTTTTTTTTATTTAGTGGCAGAAACTAAATTGTTCTTTGGTTTTCGACTTTAATTTGTCACAAACAAAAGGCACCTTTCCAGACGAATACAACCATAATTTCTCTATGACAAATGGAAATAAAGAGAATGAAATTCTGTCTGATTTAGTTTTACAAAAAGTCATGCTATTGCTTCTGAGGCAGAATTTCACTAGCCCTGTGTACTGTTATAAATGAAAAAATTTCACCTTGGATGAGATTTGCAACTATGTTTGAAAATATCAGTGTTAATTTTTGCAAAGCAGAACTGTCACACACAGCTGTAGTGTTCAATACAGTCTGATCTGATGAATCATTTAGCACATGTATGGTTTCCTGAAAGATTTAAGCAGAAATCAGTTCAGTGATTTGTATGCATCACTGATGGAGGAGGGATGAAGTACACTTTTGTGGTGAAGGCACAAGTCAACATGGCAGGAAATTTGCTTCTATTCTTGACTCTGTTGTGGAATTCTGTCTAACTTGAGTTAAGTCACTTACAGCCTGATCCCCAGTGCTTAATTTGTGCTGGGGCTTGCCAGGGATTACCCTGGCACCTCTAGTCTTGGCAGTTCATAACTCCATGCTGGTCCCTTGGACAGCTCTGTAGACAGTGCTGCTGCCAGCCACAGCACAGAAGTAAGGGTGGCAATACAGTATTCCAGGCCACCCTTACTTCTGTGCTGCTGCTGGCAGTGGCACTGCTTTCAGAGCTAGGTGCCCAGTCAGTAACTGCCACTCTCTGGCTGCCCAGCTCTGAAGGCAGCACAGCTGGCAGCAGCAATGCAGAAGTAATGGTAGCAACACCATATCATGCCCAGTGCTGGCCAGCAGCAGCCACTCTCCTGCCACCCAGCTTGAGCCCCGCCACCTCTTTCATTGCAAAATAAGCATTGCTGATCCTGCTTCCATTCATGTAAATTCCTGTGGACTTCACTGAAGCACAGCTGGGTCTTCAGTCTTTGTCTCTCACTTTACATTGAGGGAACAGAAAGATTAAAGGCCCATCCATCCACCTTCTCATATGCCATATCCTCACATGGCAACTGAGCACAATCATCATCTGAACTGCAGTAGCATCCAAAGTTCTCAGTCAAGATGTAGTCCCATTGTACTAGACACTATTCAAACAAATGGATAGTCCCTGCCACAAAGAGCATAGAATCTACTGATACCTACCCCACAAGAGGACAGTGAAGCTAAATTTGTTCATGTCTGTGAAGCATTTTGAGATCCTCAGGAAGAAGGTGTTATTGAAATGGAAAGTATTAATTGTTAATCCGTTGGGTTTTTAATATTGCTTCAAAAACCAATTTGATTTATTTACCCAATTATTCTAAATGCATTGAATTGTTAATAGAGTGGGCAGGCCAAAGAAGCCTGGCTTGAGATGAAGGTCTGGGCTTTGTGATCATAAATGAGGACAAGCCAAAAAAGAATTATGCCAGGGTGAATATTCTGGCACTACTCCCTGGCTGTCGTAGTGACCTACTACACTGTATCGTTTTACGTATTTTCTTTTTCAGATGTGTAGAGTCAACTGTAGTGGCTTGACTAGTGTTTTGATTCACAGAGCCAAATCAAACTCTGGGTTTAGCTTGGTCTTCAAACCTTCTGGATTGTTCAAGTTACATTACTTAGCTAGTCTCTAGAACAAGAGACTCCTGTTAGCCACAGCTCTGGTGCTATGGTTTAAGTGCTTTATAAAGCACCTTTCCTACTCAAGATATTGAGACAGGGTCCAGGACACACAAAATAGGGTGTACAGCCTTGTATTTGGAAACCATTTAAACAGCAGCAGAACAAACATCACATAGACACATCTGACAAGGTTTTATTGGGAGAATGACTGCAGGCTTTGCATCTAGGATTAACCAATATCTTTGCAAAAAGTGCCATAAAATCTTTAACATCTACAAGGCAACTGATCTAATTTATCACACTTCTAACGATGCAGAGACCTCCCAGCATTTTGTTGCATTGCTGTCAGTACGGATAATGAGCCCTTAGTATGGGATGTGAATCCCTAGCTTCTGCTCCAGGGGCTGAAAATACTAACAAGCTATACGGACATCTCCTAACCGTGATAGTTGTAATTTTTTTTAAAAACTACAGTGACCTCCAGTAGCTTGCTTGAGTTTTGGTTCCTAGAGCCACGTCAAACACTGATTTATCTGTCTCAAATTTCCTAGCGTGGCTATGTCTAGTTACTGAGTTTACAGAAGAATAGAGTTTCATAAACCACTAAAGTCACCAGTGCCTAAATGTTGGTCTGTAAGAAAGCAGAAGGAAAAAATGCATTTACAAACTTGCAGTAATTAGA
Organism: Chelonoidis abingdonii; assembly: GCF_003597395.2. Lineage (NCBI taxonomy): Eukaryota > Metazoa > Chordata > Testudines > Testudinidae > Chelonoidis > Chelonoidis abingdonii. The sequence continues at coordinate 61,879,568 of NC_133771.1, read as the reverse complement.
CTTCTTCCCAATATCCATGGGCAGGAGAGCCTGAAGGACAGCCTCTCCAGGAGGGAATATGAACAAGCTCATGCCAGGAATTGATTGAAAAAGCCACACACTGCTTGATACAATAGTTATTATTCTGCAGCATCTTACTGCTTACAGAAAACAAGCAGAGATTATGTAGTCTTTAACCACCCACCTCTCGCATAAGGGTAAACAATTACAGAGGATGTTTCCCCAGTAACAACATGAAAAATGTCTGCAGGTTTTTAAATCATGAAAAATTGATTTAAAAAGAAAAAAGAACCTGAACTACAGTCAGACATGAAAGAATAATATCCCTGTGCTTTCAGTGATTTCGGTGACACAAAAGAAAAGGCATAGATTACCATAATAGAACAGCAGAGGCATCGGGGATCTTTCCAGCTAAAGTGTCATCCTATCTGTGGTACACAGACTTTAGTCTGATACATCTACATGTTTGTACTGGCAAGAAAATGTTCCCTCTCTACTTTCCAAACAGCAGCCATTAATCTACAGAAATATCCACCCCAATGTTAAACATTTCCTGATCAGGGGCCTGAAAGGAAACAGGAAGCAGCATGTACACATTTTTACCAGCCTCCCTCCTATTTCAGACAAAAAAACAATAATAAAATCTCTGCAAATGCAGTATTCCACTAGGAATAGTTATTTTTTTCAAGGAAAATCATTTATGAGCCAGGTTTTTGGCTGTTGCCTGATAGATGTAGGAAACTGTCTACCAAGTTTAAAATCTACACTTCACACCAATTAAAGTAGAAGCACCTTTCAACTCAACCCTCTAGTTATATCTAGTTAGCATGATTCCCTAGTGTGGCACTGGTATATATCAGACACAGCTCAGAGGTTACCAGTTACATTTGTCTCTTGCACTCTTTAAACAAGCCATGTCTACACTACCTCTATCGATATAACTTATGTTAATCAGGGGTGTGAAAAAAACAACATGAATTTACACAAAACAGCTGCCCTGAGAAATCATCATTCTTTCAAATGGTCAGATGTAATATCTTTTTAGTAGCTTATTGTGAAAGGTGTAAACATTGCATGACAAATAGGCAGAGATTATTTATCCTTTAAAAACATGGTTTCATTTTACAATTAATTTTAATGCTTATGAATAGTGGGGCTTGAATACTTTTTAGAGTGGGGGAGCTGTGCCCCTCCTTGCCCCTGTCTGTGCCCCCCGCTGCTGTGGCCGGGAGCAGGGCCATGGGTTCTGGAGGGGGGGTACATGGACAGGGGTAAGGGGGGTGAGGTTGAGGACATTGCTGGGTCAGATGTGGAACCCCGGATGCAGGGCCAGGAGCGGAGCCCCAGGTGCAGGTCCAGCAGCCTCATGTAAAACTAAAGGGTGCTGCAGCACCTTCCACACCCCTCGTTCCCACGCCTATGCTCATGAAAGGCACCAGATTGAGAGCCCTGAAGACTGGAGTTCTTCATTTCTTTTAAGAGCAATAGGCCCAGAGTAGTCAATGGCAATGCAAGTTTCCACCATACCACCAATTCTGAGCCTGGAGGGATTTCTTCTTGGTGTGTCCATTCAATCATTGGCCTCTCTGGAGAGAGTGCTAATAAGAGTCTAATTTGTAATGTGAATGCCTGAACATTAGGAACTGGACTAAGGCTACCAGTTCACACCGCATGTAAGGCATTGGTTTTAACCTATAAAATTCTAACTGCTTTGGGCCCAGCTCTCTGAGGGATCGCATCTCTTCCTATGCTACACTGTATCAGTTGCATACATTCAAGCTAGTACTCAGGCTAGTACTTCCAGTAATAAAAAAGAGGGGCCTGGTAGCAGGACATCTACATTCAAGTCCTTGGCTAAAGTCTTGGCTACAATGAGGTTTGCCCTAATCACAGCCATCATTGTCCAGCTGTTGGTGCAGCTGCACTTGTCCAGACCTCCACAGCTAACAGACAAAGCCACTAACTGCACCTGTGGAGCTTACCTTTGTTTGAAACTGGGATAAACTATGTTGGCATAAATTGTGGTTCTCCTTATCTATGACTGGCAGTTACCACTGGTGACTGACATGGGGACAAATCCACCATATAGGCAAGGCCTAAGAACTCACTTCTCTCTCTGGCAGGCCCAGGACTTGTTGAATTCAGCGCATGCTGCAAGATTCAACTATCGATTGTCTTAGACCTGTCAGTGAGAGGTATATTGGAACTGATTCTCATGGTACCAGGGACTGAGAGTCACCTTCTTACCCCTTGCTTCTAATGAGAGGTAGTCTTGCCTGCGGTAGCTGGTGCTAGCTCCCTAACCCCACCAACTAGTCAGTCACTCTCGAGGGCTCTCCTCTGGGCTAAGCCAGCTCTGTCTTTGCCTTGCAAGTTAACATTAGGTGCCTCCCAGGGTCCAAGTCCCCTTGAATTGTTCCCCTGTGATATCCAGCCCCTGGCACTGGCTACTCGCCGAGATTCTAGATCCTCTGCTCTCAAGAGAGCAGCATACCCCAGTTTACCAGTTTTACCTTAAATTTCTGCTCCTGTGTAATGCACAATACTTTTAATAAAACTAAAGAAGGTTTATTTAAGAAAGAATAGGGGTTCCACTGGGAACAAGTGAGAGTGATGAAAACAAATGGTTACAATACAAAATAAAATCATAAAACATAACTAGGCCCTACACTTCTTGATAGTTACCTTTCCTATCTAATAAAATAGATTTCTCTTTCCAACCCCTCATCCTCACCCTCCAGGTTCAGTTTGTTGTAGAGCCAGCTGACTTCACAGGAGCCTGGTTCTCCAATTATTCATGAAACACTCCCAGCCAGCAACATGTCTCCTCAGTGAAATGGATGCAGAGTGTCTTCCTCCACCCTGTGATAAACTACATCAGTCTTTTGTCTTTATTTGTTCCTCTATCTGTTCTAATGTTCCTTTTTAACTCCAAGTGGTTTCAATTGTTTGCAGTTGTCTTGGATAGTTTTTCATTTGAGAGTTGTTCTGGGATGGGGCAAGGGTAGACAATTGAACCTTGTATTACATCACCAGATGAGCAGGGAGGGGTGATAACTCCATCCCAGTTAAATGGGCCATCACTGAGACATATGAGTCCCTAACTTTTGAGTGACTAGCTTTTACTTTACCATAAGGCATAGTTTTCAATATAGGTCCATTGTTCTTTAAATATTATCTGTACACATCTCACATTCATTTTGAGTATTGATAAGTTACAACATTTCAGTAGACTCCTCACAAACTACTCTTCATGGATAAATACCAGGAAAGTGGTGTAGTGAGTGTGGTTGGTCTGAAACAGGAACTGCTTGTAAAGAACAGTGAACCTTTTCCCTACTGGCACCAGTGGACTACTGTGTCACATATTATGAAGGCTTTAAGGGTTAATTGTTATTCTGTTTGCTAAGGCTTTGGGGGAGATTTTGGTAGTCATAACCCCACAAAGGAATGACCTCCTGAAGATATAGGGAAATCCCCTTTACTTACAAATTCAAATAGTGTGCACATGTATGTATATAGCACATACTCTAACACTGTTTTGGGTAGTTTACTGTAGCATTTTGTCATTCATCTTTCTAATAAATAATGAAGAGTCATAAATTATTACAGCCTTTTCTTGCTCTTTCTTTTCACCCCATTTTTCTTTCTTTCCATTGTATATTACTATATTCTATTCTAATCTACTTTACATTTCTCTCTTTGTCAGTATCTGACATTCACTCTTCCCTTAGCTTTCTCTCTCTTTTTCCTTCTTTTCTTTTCCAGCTATGTTCTCCTCCACTTTCCACAATGGTCTATCTTTCATTCCTTTCCAGTTTCATATCTTCTTCATCCTTCATCTCCAAATCCACTCCCACTCCTGTCTCACTTACCTCTGATCACTATCTCCACTTCTCCCATCCATCACCACCATCCCTCTCCTTTTAGTGATCCAGCCTCTGTCCCCAAACTCCTCTTTTCCAGCAGCACCAAGTTTAGCCTGTTTCCACCACCCTCTCCAGTCCAGCAGTTCCACTCCAGGGAACTACCTGAAGTAATCTTGGAACCATTAGTGATTATCTTTGAGAGCTTGTGGAGGACGGATGAGGTCCCAGAGGCTGGAAAAGGACAAATGTAGCACCTACGTTTAAAAATTGGAACAAAGAGGACCTAGGAATCATAGACCAGTCAGTCTAACTTCAGTACTTAGAAAGATACTGGAACAAATTATTAAACAGTCAGTTTGTAAGCACCTAGAGGATAATGGGGCTATAAGGAATAGCCAACATGGATTTGTCAAGAACAAATCATGGCAAACCAACCTAATTTCCTTCTTTGGCAGGCTTACTAGTCTAGTGGATAAGAGGGAAGCTGTAGACTATTTAGTAAGTCTTTTGACACAGTCCCATGTGACATTCTCATAAGAAAACTAGGGACATGTGGTATAGATTAAATTACTATAAGGTGGGTGCAAACCTAGTTGAGGTCCAGAACCTGAGAGCTGGGCCATGAGAGTCCTAGAAGGAAGTGGGGTCAAGAACCATGGAGAGCGTTGTCAAGTTCATCTAGCTGGGCTGCAAGCAGAATTAAAATGGTCGCAGCAAACCAGAAGTTCTTCAACAAATAGTTCTCACTTCCTCCTGCAAGATTTCTTGTCTTACTGATGGACACAAAAACATCTTTGCTCTGAGATTACATTCAGAGATCACATTCAAATCTGTGTACTACCTGTATTGCTATATGGATCAGAGCCCTGGACTCCCACAGGGTCTAGGAATGGCTAGAGCAGGCATTCTCAAACTTCATTCCACTGCAACCCCCTTCTAACAACAATTACTACACGGCCCCAGAGAGGGAACCAAAGCCTGAGCCTCCCCAAGCCCCACCACCCCAGGTGTCGGGGGCCAGAGCAAAGTCCAAGTCCCACCTCCCTGAGTAAGGAGACCAAAGCCAAAGTCCAAGGTCTTCAGCCCCAGGCAGGGGCATGTAACCTGATCCTCACTGTCTAGAGCTGAAGACCTCAGGCTTCAGCTTTGGCCCCGAGCGGTGCGGCTTGAGCTTCAGCTTTGGCCCTGGGGAGTGGGACTCAGGCTTTGGCTCTGGCCCCAGGCTCCAGCAAGTCTAATGACAGCCCTGGTGACCCCATTAAAATGGGTTCATGACCCACTTTGGAGAACCGCTGGGCTAGAGGCATTCCATATGTGGTGTTAGCACCAAATCCTGAGCATAAGGTGGTTTGACTCTGTGCAAAATGTCAGAGCCTCACAAAGATCTAGCATTCCTTCCATTGCTTGTGTAAGCAGAGTCAGGATGAGCTCTACCCTGACATCTGGTGGAAAGAATTTCAGAGAGTGTATTTGCATAGGCACACTTACCCCAACGGCAGCCCGGGATGGTTGTTTTGACAGCTCTGGGATCCCCAGTTTCTTTGCTGTTGGGGTGGGAGGAGTGGAGTTTGTCACCCTGATTGTTTGAATGGGGAGCTGTGGGACTGCTTTTTGACAGAATTGACTCAACCTCAGTTGGGTGGTATTTGCTAGGCAAGGGACATGGGTTCCATAACCCAGTGAATTGAGAGAGGTTGGGGATAGGTATTTGTGCCTGGTGGCATAGGCTGCATGTGGAGCCAGAAGCACCAGTTCCACCCACTCCTCTCTCCACTGTGGAATGTCAGAGTTGATTTTTTATTCCCTTAAGAATCTAGATACAGGTTACTGAGCTGAACTCACTTTGGGCTAATAGTGCACTAGCACGGGGGCTCCCCTACTATGAGCTGAGATCACTAAGAGTTGAAATCACTAAAGAGCTGGAATTACTGAGCTGAGAACACTGAGTGCTGTGCTAACTAGTGGGGGATCCTGAAGCTATGTGGCGGAACAGAGCAGCTGGCAGAGTGGAATGGAGCAGTTTGTTGGGATAGCTGGAGCGGATCACAGGACAGCTGGTGGAGCAGAGCAGCTGGCAAAGCGGAATAGCTGTGGGACGGGTGGAGCGGCCCACGGAGTGAGCGGAGCCGAGCAGTTTGCGTGGACAGCTGGAGCAGCTCACGGGACAGCTGGTGGAGCAGAGCGGCTGGTGGAGCGAAGCAGTTTGTGAGCACAGCTGGAGAAGCAGAGTGGAGTGGCTGGTAAAGTGGAACAGTTCGTGGAGAAGGCAGAAGCAGAACCCCACGGAGAGGCAGGGCAGTTGGCCCCAGACCATGTAAGGTGCCCCTTTCTACCCAGGCTGGGGGGAGGGACCTCTGCAGCTAGACACTCGAACTTTGGGGCTGCACTGACCCAGGACAGAGACTTCTGGATTGTGGGACTTTTGGGACTGTGGGTGATTTGGGGGTTGCTGGACTCAAGGACCCAGGGAAAAGGATACGGCCCAATTTCCTGGGGTGGGTCTTTGCTCACGGTTTGGTCTAGGAACTCTAGTTGAGGTGTTTTCCCAATTTAATGCTTGTTGTTTATCTCATGTAATTATACCTTTTCTGCTACACCGAGACTCTGTGCTTGCGAGAGGGGAAGTATTGCCTCTTCGAGGCGCCTAGGGGTGTGTGTAAGATTTTTCCAGGTCACTGGGTGGGGGCTCGAGCTGGTTTGGCATTGTGTTATTGAAACGGAACCCCTGGATACTGAACCCGGCCCTTGTTGCTGCCAACTCAGAGGGGCAGAAGGGTTACACTTGTTATATTCAAAAGTGGTGTTGTGTGCTCTTTGGATGTGTTGTCAGAATGGATAAAAGCAACCAGTGCACTATGCTGTCAGACTCTCCATAGAAGCTTGAAAGAATGCAAACCCTGACTCTACCTGGCACTGCCAGTGCGACTGCTTCAGAAATTCATGGATTTGCAGAATTGAGCCAAAGCTGGGAACTTCACTACATGATGCCTAGTGCAGTGCTCTCAGATGTGGTCACTCTGGAGAGTGCAATGGTCTTATATTAACAGGAGTGTCATATGTAAGACACAGGAGGCAATTGTCCTGCTCTATGAGGTGCTGGTGAGACCTCAGCTGGAGTGCTGCATCCAGTTCTGGGAGCTGTACTTCAGGAAAGTTGTGGACAAATTGTAGAGTGTCCAGAGGAGAGCAACAAAAATGATAAAATGTTTAGAAAAGACGACCTATGAGAAAAAGTTAAAAAAATGGGCATGTTTAATCTTGAGAAAACAATCTTCAGATATATTACGGGCTATTATAAAGAGGATGGTGACCAATTGTTCTCCATGTATACTGAAGTTAGGAAATTTAGGTTAGATATTACGAACTATAAGGGTAGATAGGCTCTGGAATAGACTTCCAAGGAAAGTTGTGGAATCCCCGTCATTGGAGGTTTTAAAGAACGGTTTGGATAAACATTTGTCAGGGATGGTCTAGATTTAGTCGGTCCTGCTTCAGTGCAGAGAATTGGACTTGATGACCTCTTGAGGTCCCTTCCAGCCCTATATTTTTGTGATTCTTTGATTCTCAAGGTCCTTAGTAGACTGTGTGTGTTTGATGATGATGAAAACTGGTTGAAAGACTGTACTCAAAGAATAGTTATCAATGGCTAGTTGAGGACGAATCTCGTGGGGTCCTGCAGGGATCTGTCCTGGTTCTGGTGCTATTCAATATTTTCATTAATGAGTAGGATAATAGAGTGGAGAGTATACTTATAAAATTTGTGATGATACCAACTTGGGAGGGGTTGCAAGCACTTTGGAGGAGAGGGTGAATTCAAAATGGCTTTGGCAAATTGGAGAATTGGTCTGAAATCAAAAAGACCTTATCTCCACATTTGGAGATCAATATTAGTCTACATTTAGATAACTATGTGTACCTGGATCACTTTATTGTCCATCTTCTATCTTCTTACATCATCTTTCCTCCCATCTCTCTTGGGTATTTACAGTGCTGTCACTGTGGCAGTAAGAACTGGTTCTGTCCTCTTGTACTGTATTTCCCTCCATCAGAAATTGTGGTGATAGGCTTAAACACTGTTGTGATGGGTGATACCGAAAGTGGTTAAAGAAATACTGGACATACTCATTCTTTCCCCCTGGAGCACTTGCTCTCACATTCTTGAATTGATTTGATTAAATAATTAGTTGCTTGAATACTGGAGCAGAGAAGGTGGGGCTGTTGGTGTGGTGGTATATGGAGGTGCTACATTATGATTTCTGAGGGGGACTCACTTAGAAAGGGAAGTGAGGAGAAGCTGCTGGAGAATCAATCCAGAGGGAAGCAATAGAATCAAATGGTGTATGTGAGATGAGGGAAGTGGAGGGAGTTCTGAAATGGCCATCAGGAGTATTAGCTGGTGTGAGAAGCATTGGTCATCTGGAATGGAGTGTGGGTGAACAGGATTGATAAAGATGTGTCTGAGAGGTGAGAAGGAGAGCTGAGTAGAGCAGGAAGCATATGCATGTAGTGGTTTGGTGAAGTTGTTATTAACTATGCTGAGCACTATGAGTGGGTTGATTTAGTCCACTCTGACCATATTGCTTGGATGAGAGTTAACTTTACTAAAGCACTGAGAAAATTCTAGGTATATACACAGGAACAGAAAAAAGGAGGCAGGGAAAGAGACAGGAAAGAGAACTAGGTTAAATGAAATGGAATGAAATAAAAGGGTAGAATGATGGAGGAAGGGAGATGAAGAGGAAAGGAGGAATGGAACAGAGACCAATGAATTTGACATAGAGAGTAGGAAGAGGAAAAAGAAGGAGGGACTGAGAAAGAAGGAAGGGAATGAAGGAGAAGGAGGGACTTGAGATGGCAGCAGAATGATAGCACTAGAAGAGTAAAGTAGCAAGAACACGTCAGAGAAGAGACCTTGAAATGGCTTATGGACCTACAACTGCATCTAGAGAATGTTACTATGCAGATACCATATACGAGAGAGAGAGAGAGCAAAAAACAGTATTGCTACAAGGAGCTAAGCTATTTCCTCAGATCTGACTGAATACATGTTTCTTTTCTAGCAACTCATGTTTTTGACATGATACCAAACTAAAGTAGATTTCAGATGGTAAGTGCTTTATGAATGGAATTGTTATCAGAGGTAAATTCCATCTAATCATCAGTTTTGCTATAGTGTACCATCAATACACTGCTTAAGCACTATCATTCAAGGCAATCTGAGCCAGCATACCACAAATCTTTACTCTCAAAAATTTAGAATTATAAAATGGAGCCCTGCTGTTTTTGCAAGAGAAAGTACTAAGACACAGTTTGCTGAAGTATGGTGATTTATTTCAGCATTTTCTGTTTCCACTGAAGTTAAGCTGGCTCTTTAGTAATAAAACTTCCTTAAAAGTAGATAATTGTTTAAAAACTTTGTTTATAAAAACATTAGCTGGAGGTTTTTAAGCTGTTACCTATAGTTAACTGTAGGGTGAATAGCTCCTTCATAATAGCTCCGTCTGTCCTCCTCCATGAACTGTGAACACCAGAGTCTGTCTCTGTTGTGCCAACTAAGCACTGGTAATAGAACAGAGAAGGAATAACGGAGGAGGGAGGGGGATTAGCTCCACTGAATCTTCTAGTCTAGACTTGAGGGAGGGCTAAGAGCACCTTGTCATGCTGACTGGAATGGCTCACAACTGGGAGTGCCAATCTCAGGGCAGATTGTCAAAAGCAAGGTAGACACCTCAAACTGGTGTTATGTTCTATAATTAGATTTCACCAACCCAGTAACAATGTGAACTCCTGAGTCACTGTAACAGTCTGACCATGGAGTCACAGACAGTCCCCTTGGGCATCTCAGCCTATCTTGTTGCTGGCCTTAGTGATCAGTGGCCATTTACACCAAAAATCACAAAATATTCAGGTTGCTTCCAGTCCCAAGAGACCAGTCACTAACCCCAGATCACTTTGTACCATACATCTCACACCAAAGACAATATTGGTAGCTAATTAAGGATTTATTAACTAGGAAAAAGAAATGAGAGGGTTATTTACAGGTGAAAGCAGATAACATATATACCAGGGGTGGCCAAACTGCAGCTTGTGAGCCATATGCAGCTCTTTTGCCATTAAAGTACAGCTCCCAGAGCCCTCCAAACCCACCATTCTCCATCTACCAGACTGGGGTTAGAGCTCAGAGATTCTGCCCTGTGGTGGGGCTAGGGACTTCTACCAGAGACGATGGCTGCCTGTAAGTGTGTGTGTGTGTGTGTATGTATGTATGGGGGGGGGGGTGTCACAATTTAAAGGTTTGGTCCTCCCACCAGCTTGAGTCACACACCCTTAGACATACTCCCCTACTTTCCCTCAGCAGCTCCCCCCTTCAGCTTCCAGGTGTTAGCTCTGCTTGGCGAGCAGTGGCAAACAGCTGGGAGCTGCAGGGATGGGTCTCTGCTTTAGCTCCTTGGGGAGAGGCAGCAGCAAAAGCAACTGAAGCCCCAAGCTCAGGCAGGTGCCTCCCACAGGGCTGAAGCCCCAAGCCCTGGCAGGTGCGCCTTGGCTCTCAAACTTCTGAAGACTGTCATATGTGACTCAGAGGGTCAGTAAGTTTGGCTACCCCAATACATACACAAATGAGTTTGGTCTATGGTTCCAAAAGGTGGCACAGATGTAGCAATCTGTCAGCACTGAATGTTTTTTAGGGCTAGTCCAGGTTGACTCTGGGAATCTCTGCTTCTGTTTCATAGCTGCAGCCCTGGCAGAGTCCGAACAGCAAAAAGATGAAAAATCTTCATGTTAGCCATCTTTATTCCCTCTTCTAGAATTCAGACTGATGGGGCCTACCTTCTTGCATATAGCACCTTCCTGGGTAGAAGAGGGCCCTTGTCCAGCCTTTTTGTTGTGATGTTCCACAGTGGTCCACTTAGTCTTGATATTTCTTCTGGATGGGTGGGGAAACTACTTTTCTTGTCTAGGTTCACAAGTTCAGAACAGGAAATTTTACAGTTATAAAGCAAAATTTACATATTATAGCATGGAATACAGACATTTTACAAATAAGATTACTGCATGCCGCAACTTACAAGCATTTTATAGAGTCTAAACGTTAAACACATTCTTACAAGTTCAACACCCGTCTTGAACAATATTAACATACAGGTGAACTGGTCTGGTTTCCAGCTATGAAGTTGTCAGTGCTTGGTGGATGCCTACAACTTTGGCAAGAGCTGGCACCTAGTTTTACCAGTGTCATACACATTTCTTTTGAAATATCCTTAGCCTTCTCGTCTTAGCCTTTTAGAATTGAACAGTCCGGCACCACCATTCCTAAAATTATGAGACACAATCTTTCTCCCAGAAGTGTCAATGGCTGAACTTCCATTAGCTTCCAAGGGAGCAAATTACGATCCACGTTCTTTTCTTCCATTATTACCTTTTGATGTTAATGGGTAAAAGGGTTTTTTTGATCAGCTGACCTCAGAAGATATTTTGTCCTTCAGTTAATGAGGAATTATGTAGTAACAGCGATGGGAGCTGCTTGTATAATTTCCCATGTACTTCACTGAAGACTCATTCTTTGCTGAGGGAACATGTCAGACGCTCTTGTAACACATGGCAGTTTTATAGTCGCTCCAGCTCTAATCTATCTGGGATTTTTGAAGCAAACTTGCGGTGAATGTCTGTATCACAGGTCACATTGCAGGGCAGGACTGAGTCATCAACAGTCATTAATTAATGTTTGCGTTTGTGGCTCCTAGTCTGGTTTTATTGGCTTTACTGCCCTAATGGTGTATTTATTAAGTTTGTGTCTCCTGATCCTCAGCTGAGGAGCAGATAATCTCTTGAAATCAAAACTAATATTTTTCCTTCCAAAATGCATTTTAATAACAGCAAATATAAGCTTTCAAACCATACTTGTGGGAACCTGAACTCTGAGAAAGTGTCTTGTATCTAGGGTTACAGGCTCCACCTATTGGTTGATTTAAATGAGAGAAATGTAACATTTTCACTCAGAGAATTGTTGGCTATTCTCATGCTCCTAGGTCTTGCCACATCTTCCATAGCTTACTGGCCTTGACCTCAAGATTCTGCACAATGTTAAAAAAAAAAATAAGTTGAGTCTGATTGATTTATTTTAGTGGTCTATGTACAAGAGACAGCAATGCCAAACTATTACCCAAAATGTAGAATCATTATTTTTCTTAAGTAAGCCTTCCTTTGTGTTATTATAAGTGCTCTGCATCAGTAGTGTAGCTGGGGGGGGGGGAAGTGGGGCAGCAGCCACTCCCCCACTGAGCACAAGTGGCGCCTTTTTAATTTTACTCACCCAGGAGTGGAAAAAAAAAAGGTGCCACCCCCTGTGGCGCTTTTACTGACACGGCGGGCACTTCAGCGTTAGGACCTTCACTCGCTACAAGTGTCTTCAGCGGCACTAAAGCTTCATCACCGAAATGCCGCCGAAGACCTGTGGAGCAAGTAAAGATCCCGCCACCAAGGTGCCGCCAAAGACCCAGAGCGCTGCCCCGTTAGTAAAAGTGCTGCAGCAGGTTGTGCCTTTTTTTTTTCGCTCCCCCTCTTCCCTCCACCTGGCTATGCCACTGCTCTGGGTTTTACAGGAGCAATGATTTAAGGTAAAACTGGTAAACTGGTGTACACGGCTCCCTTGGGGGCAGAGGATCTGGTATTTCTGTGAGTAACCAGCCTCAGGGGCTGGATATCACAGGGGAACAATTCAAAGGAACTCTGGGACTGGGGTGCACCTCTTGTTCACTTGCAAGGCAAAGATGGGGCTAGTAAGCCCAGAGGAGAGTGGCTGAAAGGCTGGTGCCATTAAAGAGCTGACACACAGGCAAGACTCCCTTATGCTGGTGGCAGGGCAGAACATGGTGACTCACAGTCGTGGGAGCCCAGAGAACTGTCACAACAGTTTCTTCGCTTGCAGCCCTAAACCTCTTTTGGCCAACACTACATTTTGCTTGAACTGGCTATGTGTGGCTTTCTTTTTCTGGCTGTTTCTGTTTCTCTTAGCTTGTCTCGCATCCATACACACACACACTCTTATCCAAAACAATAACAAGTTAAGCCCTCCACCCACATAATTATATTTCCTGGCTGGTGGGGGGCTGCTGTGAAGGAGCTAAACTTTCTTACAGCTCTCTTAAATGAAGGGTGGTAGTTTCACCTGCCCACTTCAGTGATCTTTCACTCAACCCACAATAATGTATTCATGAATTAAGCCTCATAACATCTCCAGGAGGGAAGGAAGTATTGTCATCCCCATTATACAGACTGGGAATTGAAGCACAAAGATATTAAATGATTTGTGCTAAGGTCTTTTAAGAAGCCTGTGGCAGACTACAAGCAGAACCCAGATCTCCTGATCCTAATCCAGAGTGTGGACTACAAGAACACCTGGAATAAGAGGGGAATGAGAGGAGGAGCAAAGGAGGCTCTCCCTGATGTCACAATTCAACCCACCTTTTTCTTCCTTTTTTAATTAGGTACCAGCTAGTCATGAAACAACAGGCCTGAGTCTCATTCACACTAAGGCTGTTCTACACAACTCTGGTATAGCAGTGTGAAAAAAGGCCTTAAAATGGGTATACTTTACTCCCACTTCAATGGCATTTACACTGCCAGAGTGGCGTAAAATCCTGTAAATCAGAATTAGATGCAGTAAAATGGTGATCTACAGGTTTTTGTGATTTCAAGATCCTTCCTTGAAGTGTTGCTGACTACGAAGACATTAGTACCAATGAGAAAGCGTGATCCCCTCTTCTTGTTCAAGGGAAACTAATTTTCCTTAAGAGGTTGGCTGTTGAGGAGGGTGTTATTGAGTGGATGTTGAAAAATTGTAAAGGGTTCAGCAAAGAGCTATGAGAATGATTCAAGGGCTGGAAAACCTGTCTTATAGAGACAGACTTAAGAGATTCAGTCTATTTAGCTTATCAAAGTAAATTGTAAGATGTGACTTCAGCACCATCTACAAATAGGAGCACAGGGAAGAGATTTGATTGTAGGGGGCTCTTTAATCTAATGCAGTGGTGTCCACACTTTTCCTCGTGTCTCCACATTAACAGTAATTGAATGCATCCACACACACACACCTCCCATGTGGCGGGGAGTAGGAGCTTAGCAGCAACAGGGAGCTGGGGCTGCGGCTGGGAGCGGAGGCCAGGAGTGCAACTGGATGCTGGTGGCTTGGGCCAAAGCAGGGCTGGGTGGAACTCCCTCCTCGCCCCCTAGGGGACTGGCTTAGGGCCCACTGTGCCCTCCCCAGACTTTCCTCCCTGCCTGCCTAGAGGGAGGTGCCCCACAGTTTGGGGACCACTGATCTAATGGACAATGCCATAACAAGAGCATGTGGTTGGAATCTGATGCTAAACAAATTCAGACTGGAAATAAAACACATTTTATAAGTGAAGGTAGTTAGGCATTGGAACAATTTACCAAAGCAAGTCCTGCCGAATCCACCACATCATGTTTTTAAATCAAGATTGGGCATCTTACAAAAAGTTATGTTTTACCTTAGCCAGAAGTTATGGGCTTGATCCAGGAATTTCTGCATGGGATTCTGTGGGATGTGATATACAGGAGGTCGGACTAGATGATCATAACAGACTCTTCTAGCCTTAAAAACTATGAATTCAAAGTTACTAACTATTGGCAAAATCTGCTTTGAACAAAGTTACCTTTTATAGCTTGAAGAAAAATGTATAAACTTTGATCATCTACTACCATGACTTTACTGCAAATCAGAGCATAGATTTAAACCAATAAATTCCGTGACTAGCTTGTTGTCTGCTGGAAGAAGAATAAAGTCTAAAATGAGATCAGCAAACAAATTGTTCACTGCAACACAGAACCCCAGAGAAATCTTGAAATATGGATAAGAGTCTTTTTCTGTGCAACTGTGGATGATTCTTTCCTATGTACAGTCTACAGATGGTTTGAAAAGCATTCTTCTTGTTAGCTAGTGCTGTTCAGTTTGTGGTCTCTACTTGTAGCTGGATACGAGTCATGTTCACAATGCTTTTATGTGGTTAACTGTGGCTAAAATATCATTTATGTAGCTGGATATAGCAAACCCCAAATAGCAGTTTTAGACATTGTGATGCATTTCTGAAGCATGTAAGACATATCCCAACATGCTTTGATTTGTGTACATAATCTACAGTGACCTTCTGAGCTTGCTTCTCCACTGCCAAAGATCATGAAACTGTAAATCAGTACGTTGCAGCAACCTACCCATTATTTGATAATACAGAGCAGAGCTCCTTTTCAATGTCAACAGACAAAAAATTATACTGCAGCCTTTTAAAAGTCAGAAAGCATCAAGCAGTGTGGAGTTAATACTTCTAGGAGCCTGGCCATGGGAATTTGCTGGCCCTAGCCCAGACTACAGATAATTAATTATGTCAGTGAAAGGCTCTGGTGGCCTGTTCTCTTCAGAGAAAAGTGACATCATCTATGGAGCTCACTGGCAATAAAACAGAACAAAGCTGTGTGGGCAGGAAATAACAGACAGATGTCTTCTAGTGCTCATTTGATCTGTTTCGAAGCTTTCTGTAAGAAGTAACATGTTACTCAGTGTTTCTCCTCCATAGCACTGCCATCTTTAGCTTGGACCTTTTTTTTTTAAACTGTAAAAGGCCAGATTATTCTCTGACGTAACTCCACTGGTGTCACTTCAGTGGAGTTTACATAAGGGACAGTGTGGCCCAACATATGTCTCCCCCCACACACTGATTTTAATAGGACTTTCTATATTATCGTTGTAAGAGACTCACAGCAATATGCAGTTCACAGCTATCACATCACACTGACAGTGTCATAATGTAAGGTAAAAGTTATTCATACTATGGACAGGATAACACTTTTCAGTTTCATTTTCTCAGCATTTCTAGAACTGTCTTGGATTTTTGTAAAATTTCGCTAAACTATACAACAAAGGCTGAAAGTCAAGTTTTCATCCCTGAAATCTCCTGGCTCCTTGAACTGCAAATTGTAAGTCACATAAATAGACCTGGGCCTGTAGATATAAAAACAAATTCATTCAAGAGAACTGCATACCACCAGGTGGTGGGGAATTTAGCTCAGGTGAAAAGCAGCTTTTGAGGACAATAAAAACTCTTTAAACCTAGGGAAACTATGCATCTGTTTTCAGAGGGAAAAAGACAGGATTTTTTCATGTTTGGAGTTATTATACAAGTGAGAAAAAACATACTTCCAAGGTTTTATGTAAGAGTAAGAGCTATTTCTCAAGTTTTTGGCAAAAAAACATAGCAATGTGCAGTGGTGCTCAGTGACCATATCCAAGCTTCCAGCTTTGAAGCAGCCTGTGCAATGGATCTTGTGCACAGTAAACATTTGATCCCAACAACACATGCCTAGCTCGTCTGTTACCAGGGCCATCGTGTCTCCCCAGATCCAAAGCACGCTGCTATGCCCAGCCTCAGCCAAGGAGGTTTATTTTCATATCAGAGGTAAACAAACAAAACCAAAGTCTTAACTCAGTCCTGAGCCCCAGGCTTCAGGGCCACCCCCTCCCAGGAGTCTCTAGCACCCCAGCTCCTGGCAGCCTCCCAGCATCAGTCAGCTTTTTTCCCCTCCTGGATTAGCATCCATAGGGCTGCTTCCCTGAGCTGCTTGCCCCCTTGCTCCAGGGACCAACCACAGGTGCTAGCTCCAGTCTGCTGTGGCTTTTCCTCTCAAGAGCTCAGCCTGTCTCAGTCTTTGCTTCTGCTACCTGCCTACTAACAGCCCTTGAGAATATGCCAACACAGCAAAGAAAAACCCAAGGTTGGCCCAACTGCAGAGCAGTTTCATTGCTGTGTAGATTTCTGGGCTCAGGCTGGAACCTAGAAGTTTACACAGCAATGAAAGGCAGCCTTACCCACCCAAGTTGGCTGGCACAGGCCAGCTGTGGGTTTTTCTTTGCTGTGTAGAATTACCTTGATATGCCCAGGTGTAGCCCAGCCCTCTTTAATTAACTTAGTTGGGCTCATCTGCTCCACTCCAGGGTACTGGACTCAGTCTATGGACAAAGCCCAGCTACCCTGTGACAAAGTGGTTGTAAGAGTACATGGGGATACTCTGAGGAGGTAGGATATTAATGGAAGGACCCTAAAGGGACAATTTAATATTATATGGTTCAAAGGAGCCTCAATTTGATATCTTGGCAGTGGCCAATTTTTATTTCTTCATTTTTTTTCTTATTTTAATACAAAATGTAGGAAGATTTTTTAAAAATATTTAAATTAGTCTATTAAGAATCTAACAAGAGAACAGGAGTTACAAAATCTAAGCAATGGACTTTTGTTAGGAATCTTACACTGGTATCCGTGTTTGCTTATAATGTCCTCTGAGACACAGTAGGGCTACAGCTGCCTGAAGAAGTTGTCTGCATTAATTTCATCTAGATGAACCCTTACTGCACATGCATCACCTGAACTGTCTAACTGGAATTTCCAGAAACAAGAGGTCCCTTCAATCTCTGCAGTGACATATCACCCAGCATGCCTCAGATACAGCTGAGAGCAGGGTGGGAACAGCCACCTGATTTCCTTGAGAGGAGTGTAATATGAGACCTTGTTCTTGGTCTTTATTTGCACTATGTGAAAAGCTTGCAAAGTCTATTGGAATTTAGGAAATTAGCCACTGGTGGGATCACCACACTGCATGAGGAACCTATGACCTTATCTAGTTTCTGATCCTATTCACAGCAGCTGTTGCACTATTAATAAACTGCAGGTGTAAAATAACAGCACAAGTAATAAAAAATGTGCTCCTATCCATGATTTCACAGCTACTGCCGTGCCATGAATCAGAGATAAAATATGACTTCGTAAACTTTGATCCTGTGTTATATGGTGCTTTTACCTGTGTAATCATTCCAATGTGCCATGGTGAATAGAAAGACAGTTTTTGAAAGTGAAAAATACCAGATGAACTTCTAATGGTTTCCTGAAAGCATTGCTTATGAATGATATCATTTGCCCTTAACTTTACATCACGCTCCTTCGTAATAGCTTGGGGAATTCTCATTATGTTACTGAAATAAAGAAGCTCTTTGATCAGCAAATTCTAAACTAATTACTAGCTTGGGTAGCAGATTATTACTGATAGGCAGGTAGCTCTGAGAAGATGTGGTGCCAGTTAGCAGGAAGGCAAGTTATGCAGAGCCAGAATTGAAGAAAGAAGTTAAGAAACTGATTTGCTCAGGGGCTTTGTAGGAGCTTTACTTTCACCAATGAGTCATTGGTTTGACTCCAATCCAGCCCATTTTGGTAATGACTGAAATTTGATATAATCTAATGGCTCTTTGGTAGTTTATGTGAAACAAGTTTGACTCACTCAGTTCAGCTTGCAGTGCACACGTGTCCTGTCCCAAAGCATGCCACCTCAATGGGCACTAAAGTGCAGCTTTAGTGCAGTGATTGGAGAGGCTAAGGACTGAGTGGACTTGGAGACCAAACTGCAAACTCACTCAGAGCTGATGTCCTGGGTCAGAATGGTAAGAAATTGGCAAGGCACAAGGAGGAAGCTTGCATTGTTACTGCTCATGCAGAACTGGTTTGTCAACAAATCAGGACCATTGGTTGCCAGGCTGTCAATCACCTTCCCAAGCAGTGAATGACACCAGTTTTTTCTAAACCATGGGCCTAATTCTCATGTATGCTAAGGCCTATTTATGCTGCTTTGGCAGTGTAACTGGCCCTTACTGTGCGTATAAGTGTAATATATGGGATGTGGTGTGTGTAAGGTCCCTTAACCCTACTAGAGCAGTGTGAAGGAGTTGCAGTGTTTAACAAATAACACTATGGAAGCTTTTGTTCTTCTTCAAGAGGTCCCTGTGGGTGCTCCACTCCAGGTGCTGGTGCATCCCTGCGCCTTTGCTCAGAGAGTTGTAGAGAAGTAACTGCACGGGCCGCGCATGTGTGGTGCCTGCCTCACATGCTGCTGGTGCCTTAACATTGTGTGCGGGGCTGTGACTCCTCAAGTCCTTCTCTACCATTCCCAGCCTGAGATGGAGCTCAGTGGTCCACCTCAAAATTTTTTTTTTTTTGCTTTTGCACAGTTAGTACAGTATTTTAGTCAGTATTTAGTTAGTTTTTTTTCTTCAACCCTCCCTTTTGCCCCCCCCATAAGTAATTTTTCCTCTTGTTTTTTCCCTTGCAGTTAGTTAATGAGTTTATATATGGCTCCCAAGGCTTTAAGAGATACACTACATGCAGAAGGCCATCCCCATCTCTGATGGACATTCTCAATGCGTCTGCTGTTTGGGGGAATCCCATGTTCCCCCAAAATGTGCCCATTGTAGCAAGCTCAAAGCCGGGGCATGGAAGAACAGAGACCTGAGGCTCAAGTTAATTTTGATAGATAAGTCCCTCAGACCCACCTCTGATCTTTGACATGAATCCTTCTTGGGACAGAGCCCTGCTAAGACCAATAAGGACAAAAAAATGTGTAAAAAAGCTGCCAGCCTTGTCACCTCAGAGGGACCAAACTGCCTTGAGATGTCCCCGAGCAAGTCTGTCTCGACTGCACCATGGCTCAGCACATATGACACTCGAGGCACCTCTGGTGCCATCCATACCCCGGCTGCTGTCAGTATGCACTGCCCTGGTGCCAAGGCCAATAGCTTGAAGTTGCCTGCCTCTTCTGTCATGGTACTGCCTGGCACCACAAAGGACTTGGCGCTGCCTCAGACGCACTTGTCTGTGCTGCACACAACCACTAGTTCAGCCACGGCACTAACTCCTCAGCCACCTCTGGTGATGCACACAGTACCATTCCAATCAGCACCAACCAACCCTGCGGTCCCATTGCTGCACTCGGCACAATACCCATCGGCACCATCTACATGGGCACCACGGTGTCTTCATCAAAGGGATTTGCTTGTTTCACCAACTGCTGAATCTCCCTTGCTGGCTACAGATGTCTCACCAGGAGTGTTGGGACTGTAGCTACAATTATCCCCTTTCCCCTTGTAGATGGGCGGACTCACCCCTGCAGTGCCTCCTGCTGGTGACTTCCAGGAATTAGCTCAATTTCCAGCCTGGAGCGCCCTCTGCAGGCCAGTGATCCGCCTGTCCTCCGGCCCCAAGTCCCTCCCTGGACCCCAGTGCTTCTTTTAACTGGGTCTCCCCCTCCCAGGGGAAGCCCCACCCCACTGTCCCCACTTTGCCTCAGTATTGGCTACTGCCCAGTTTCCATCTAGCCCTTGTTCACAGGGGCAGACTGCAGTATCATCCACTCATCATCGGCAAAGGGGTTTGGACCTGCTGCCTTTGCCTACCCCTGGGCTGCCCTCTGCAACCCCCAGTACCTCTTGGCCTTATGCGAGGCCGCAGCCTGGGGCTTTCCAGGCAGGAGCTCCCCAGCTCCTCTCCCTTTCCCCAGCTCTGTTTCACCCAGGTACCCTGTGTCTAGCTCCCTGCAGCCAGGCCCTTCTCCCTCTACAGCCAGAGGGAGATTCCTGAGCTCCTGGCTCCCAGCCTCTTTATAGGACCAGCTGGGCTCTGACTGGGGCGTGGCCCAACTGCAGCTGCTTCCCCCAATCAACCCAGCTCTTTCCTTCCACTGCCCCATCCCTCTGCAGGGCTGGCTTTAACCCTTTCCAGGCCGGAGTGGGTGACCACCCTGCTACACCCTTCTCACTTTTCTAGTGATGGGGATGACGAAGTGGAGGGAGGTTTTTCACCACACCACTTCTTCCCAATCGACACATCTGCTAATGCTGGACCAATAAAATCAAGGTCCTCATACCCCAAAGACTTATCACCCTGGTATGGGCACCCTTGGATGGGACCACTCATGCCCTTCCCCAGACAATGGCATTATTGGAACCCATGGGAGTCCTACAGGAGACATCACACCAGTCGACACAACCCATGTAGTAGTGACACGAAATCTCCTCCTCAATCCTCACACACCTCTGTGGCAGAGGTGCAGGAGGAACCTGCAGTGATGTATACAGAAGACGTGCCACCTGATACCTCTCCAAATAACAATAATCCATTTTCCTCACCTGCTGAGTCTATTATGCCACCACCACTGACAACGGCAGATGATTCTACCCACTTTCAAGACCTATTTTAAAGGATGGCTAGCGAACTCAAGATCAGTATGGAGGAGGTGTCAGACACTCAACATGAACTGACAGATATCTTGCACCTGCAACCTCCTCCAAGATTGCCCTCCTGATCAATGGCACCATCATGGACCTGGCCAAGAATATCTGCAAACTCCAGCCACTATATCCCTGACCTGCAAGAGGGAAGATCCAAGGGCTCAGAGTTTCTTTTCACATATCCAGCCCCAAACTCACTAGTAGTGGAAGCGGCAACCAAAGAAACAAGCAGCAGCATTTCCTGTCTACTTCTTCTGACAGGGACGGTAAAAGAATGGATTTATTTGGCCACAAGGTTTATGCATCCTCCACAATGCAATTCAGGGTGGCAAACTATGCCCCCCTCTTAGCCAAATATGACCATAAAAATTATGGGAAATTAATGGAATTTATTAATGATCTTCCAGAAGAAAAGAGACAGCAATTTAAGGCAGTGGTCTCTGAAGGGCAAATAATTTCCCACACACACTCCAGGCTACCCTTGATGCTGCGGACACCGCAGCCAGGTCCACCGTGACAGCCATTGTTATGGGCTGGGTGTGATGGGCTGGGTCACAGAAAGCCCCTTTCGGACTGCCACCTGATGTGCTGAGACTACCTCTAAGCCCATTTTCCCTGGTAGTTTGGGACTTCAGTGCCCTGCCTGGTTGTGCCAGACATGCTTGCCTGCTATAAATACAGACCCAGACCCCCAAAGCTGCAAACTTAACTGAAAACAGCTTAAGAAGTGCTCCTGTCTCCAGTATTCAGATACCCAACTCCCAATGGGGTCCAAACCCCAAATAAACCCTTTATAAAGCTTATACACGGTAAACTCATAAATTGTTCACCCCCTATAACACTGATAGAGAGATATGGACAGCTGTTCCCCCGCGCCCCGCCCTCGTCAGGTATGAATACATACTCTGGGTTAATTAATAAGTAAAAAGTGATTTTATTAAATACAAAAAGTAGGATTTAAGTGGTTCCAAGTAATAACAGACAGAACAAAGTGAATTATCAAGCAAAATAAAATAAAACACACAAGTCTAAGCCTAATAAAGTAAGAAAACTGAATACAGACAAAATCTCACCCTGAGATGTTTCAGTAAGCTTCTGTCACAGACTGGATGCCTTCCTAGTCTGGGCCCAATCCTTTCCCCTGGTACAGCCCTTGTTCTAGCTCATATGGTAGCTAGGGGATTTCTCATGACTGCAGCCCCCTTTGTTCTGTTCCACCCCCTTAAATCTTTTGCACAAGTTGGGAATCCTTTGACCCTCTGGGTCACCACCCGTTCTTCTAAAAATGGAAAAGCACCAGGTTAAAGATGGATTCCAGTTCAGGTGACATGATCACATGTCACTGTAAGACTTCATTATCCACTTGCCAGCATACTGGTATACAAGAGGACTTGCAAGTAAACAGAGCCATCTACAGTCAATTATCCTGGTTAATGGGAGCCATCAAGATTCTAAACCATCATTAGGTCAGGCTTGACAAAGCCCTGGCTGAGACTGGTCCTGCTTTGAGCAGAGAGTTGTACTAGATGACCTCCTGAGGTCCCCTGCAACCTTGATATTCTATGATTCTATAATTCTATGATTAATGGACCACACTTTGCATAATTACATTAGGTCCTCAGAGTTATATTTCATATTTCTAGTTTCAGATACAAGTGATACATTTATACAAGTAGGATGACCACACTCAGGAAATTATAAGCTTTGTAATGTACCTTACAAGAGACCTTTTTCATGAAGCATATTCCAGTTACATTATATTCACATTCATTAGCATATTTTCACAAAATCATATAGAGGGCCAGGATCATACTGATAGCCCCTACATGGCCCAGACAGCCATGGTACCCACTTCTAACATGGATGTCCACTTGTCCACTAATCTCCCTCTCCTCCCCTTCCAAATTTATTGTCCGAACACAGGGGCCATCTATACCACCCAAACGTAGCAATGCTACTCCTCAAGGCATGGCTCTTCAATGGTTCTCCTATGAAGAACTAGACTGCTCCAAGCAGGTGCAAACTGTACTATTACACAGCAGGACACAATCTACACACACCACGTATATCCATAAATGGTTCAGGTTCGTGGCGTGGTGTTCTGCCAGGCAACCCACTCCTACTTCTGCACCTCTTCCAGTCATACTGGGCTACCTTCTGGAGCTCAAACCATCTGGGCTCTCTTCAGATCCATAAAGGTACATCTGGCAGCAATCACAGCATTTCACCACAAGATCGGTGACATCACTATCTTCTCTCACCCTATCACAAAAAGATTCCTCAAAGGCATCCAGACCCTGTCCCCAGACATCAGACTACCCATTCAGCCTTGGAACCTCCACTTGGTCCTCACATGTTTGACACAAAAGCCCTTTGAACCACTAGTATCCTGATCTCTACTACACCTCTCTATGAAAGCTGTGTTCTCAGTGGCAATTACATCCACCAGATGCACAGGAGAACTTGGAGCTCTCATGGCCGACCCACCGTACACTATCTTTTTTAAGGATAAAGTCACAGTCCGAATGCATCCCAGATTTCTCCCAAAGGTACATTCATCCTTCTACCTTAATGAACCTATCCATTTACCAACCTTCTTTCCTAAACTGCATGCAAACTCTTTTGAAGCAGCAGTGCACACGCTTGATGTGTGCAGAGCATTGTCCTTTTATTTGGATAGGACTAGGCTATTCGGGGCTTCCCCTAAACTTTTTATTTCAGTCGCAGAGCAATCTAAGGGCAAATCGCTGTCCACCCAGAGGATATGCAACTGGATAGCAGAGTGCATCCATTTGTGCTAACAACTAAAGAAGATACATTCTCCAACCTCTATTAAGGCACACTCTACCAGATCTGTGTCAATGTCTGTTGCATTCCTATGTAACATTCCCCTCATAGACATCTGCAAGGCTGCTACCTGGGCTTTAGAGCACACCTTTGCCAAACACTATGCCTTTTCTCAGGGACCCTTGACTGACACTCAAAGGGCCCGAGTTGTGCTGTCTATGGCTTTCTTACCAGATCCAAAGTCCCTATCATTCTAGAGATACTGCTTTTCAATCACCTGGAGTGGAGCACCCACAGGGACATCTCTCGAAGAAGAAGAGGTGGTTACTTACATGTGCAGTAACTGATGTTCTTCAAGATGAGAGTCCCTGTGAGTGCTCCACTACCCACCCTCTTCCCCTCTACTTCAAAGTTTGGGGTGGTCTCCTTTGTAGAGAAGGAACTGAAGAGTCACGGCTGTGCACATGCTGTTAAGGCAGTAGCAGTGTGTGAGGAAGGCACCATCCATGCATGCGTGGCCCAGGCGGGTACTGGTGTACAACTCTCTGAGCGAAGGGATGCATCAGAACCTGGAGTGGAGCACCCACAGGGGCACTCATCTCAGAGAACATCAGTTACTGCACTGATGAGTTACTTCCTCTTTTGCATAAAATGTTCTCAGCCTGACTCCTTTTCACAAAGCCGTTATTTACAGTGTAATTTACACCAACTTTAAGGCCAGAGTGATGTAAATGGAACTTTGCAGTGAGAATCAGAATGAGAATCAGGCCAAGAATATTTTATACAAAACTAAAACTTCTGTGATGCTATTTATTATTTGTAAAGCACTTACTATGGTCAGTTTGGGACAAGAAACAATATCAAAGCCACATCAGTGGTAAAGAAGACAGATATGTTGGGTGACCAGAGGAGAGGGGCAGTATTAGTTTTTATTTTGAGGAATGTTTTTCTCCTCTTACTCTCTCCCTTTTATATAGTGTTGGGGTAGAGAAGGCACTTGACGAATATTAGTGTTAAGGCCTTACAGAATAAGTGTGCCTTTGTTACAGTGTGCCTTTATTTGAATGCAGAGAGGATGTGATTGGAAAGTTATTCCATCCATTGGTAATAGCAAGGATGAAGGCATAAAGCTAGAAGTGGAGAGAGGGCATGAAGGGGAGTGAGGCTGGCAGTGTTGGTGAATGAAGGGAAGTGATAAGAAAGGTGCTCCAAGATGTAGGCTGGAATGGAGTTGTATCCTCCCGTGATGAAGTCAGATATGGTCTTTCACCTTTTGTAATCTTCAACTTCAAAGACAGTTTTCTTTTTCAGAGTAAATCCTGAAAATCTCACTAAACACCTACTCTCAGAGGCTTTAGACCAGAGGACCACATGATTTCTGACTCACTTTGTGGAGGAATGCATCCTATTGTTCTCCCTTCAAGTCTCAGGAAGAATTAGGAAGAAGGCATAAATGATTCCTCAGTGCTGAACACACTGTGAGATATCAAAACAAATAACGTGACACCTTACACTCAGCCCAAGCCCCCTTCTTCCAGAACCTGTTATCAGTTACCCAGCTGTTACAACCAGATTAGCCTCTATATGCTAAGTGGGGGAGAAATATCAAGGGTTAACTTTTCAGCAGAGCCTTATTTGTCAGGCACCGAAATCCCATTGAAACTACTCCCCTGGGCTCCTTTGTAACCCCAAACTCAAATTCCCAACCAAAGAATATGATTGTCAAGGGTGAGAAATATTGTCCTTTAACACAATATTAATAGATGTTATATAAAAAACCCTAAACTCTGGAAACTCAGGAAATCCAGAGTTAAAATTCCACAGCTTCCTGACTCTGACCCCGGCCTGGTCACTCTCTACCTCTGAGCTGAAAACCCTCATCAGCTGCATATGTGAACTTCAACAATATGGTCCCTAGTTATTAAGAATATAGAGGCCAGAACCAAATGCTTCAGAGGAAGAAGATATAAGAATATTCACAATGGACAATAATGGGAAAGCCAGAAAACAGGCATTTTCTGTCTAACTATAGAGAAGCTAGTGGTTGGCTAAGGCTCTCAAGCATGAGGGCTTATATCTCTTATACTTTTATCCTTTCTAATGTAATGTGGATGTTCTTATTATCCATATAAATGGCCAATTCTTTTTTCACTCCTGTAAGATCTTGGACTTAATATCTTGTGGCAATGAGTTCCACATGACAGTTGTAAATTGTATAAAAATAATTTAATTTTATCAGTTTAAAATTGTACTGCCTCTGATTTTTGCTGGCTAGCCCTTTATTCTCATAGTATGAAAACCAGGTATAAGAATTCTCAGGTTGGGCACCCAAAAATGGAGGCACCCAAATGCAATGGCTTATTTATTTTGTAAATTTAGGCCTTAAATTCAGATTAGGTGGAACTAAGTTTGTAACATTCACAAGCCTCCTCTCAAAAGTTCACACACACAGCCCCTCACATGGCTCCCTGGTGAAACAAAAACTGCTAGTAACTAAAAATCTTTCCACCCTAAGTAGGTAAAAGTAACTTGTGTGCTAATTCACCTTGAAAACCACTGCTGGTGCATCAGTAACATGGTAGGCACAGTACAGATATAAAGGAAGATTAACTATGGCACCAGCGTTAAAGAACATATGATCTGAATAGCATATATAATTGGTTTGGAGTTTTCATAGCAATTTAAAGTTATGAATGAATTTAAAAGGTAAAGTGATTTTCTAAAAGTGAAAACTCATCCATTTTCTAAGTTACTCACAGTGATTCTTAACCTCTTGTCTGAATAATCTCAAACTTTTAAAAATGTATCTCCATTGACTAGAAATTGTTGTAATATCTGATCATCTCATATCTCTGAATGTTCCCACTTATCGTAGTGGCAAGAGGAATGGAGCTGAGAAATGGTTTTCTAGTGCCAGAAAACCCCATTCATTCCACCAAAAACCACTAGAGACTGCAGTCTGTAGTTTTATATGCAAGTTTACTTCCAAGCTGAAATCCCTTCCTTGTGCCTGTGCCCTGGCATGTGTTTTATATTAAGTAACATTGTATCCTTGAACAAACAGGAAACATAAAAGAAAATACCCACCAGCTGGGATGATAGAGTCTCTCCGTTGTCTAGAATTGAGATATGTGTGCCATCTATTGTCCCACTATAGTTCGGGAGGCTTCAAATCCCTCATCTATTTTCTGCGCATTGCCCAGATTCACATGTCTGCATATCAAGAGATACTTATGTCCTTGGACACCTTTCTGACAACCACTCCATTGAATTTTCCAACACTGAAGTGATTACCTACCAACCAGAGTTGCCAGCTTCCAGAGTGCAATTGCCACCTGCTTTTCCACTATCAAAGCAGCTCTCATTCTTATGTCTCTGTGCTAGAGGGCTGAGGTGAGCTCAACACACAGATCCAGGAATGTGACCATCTGCATCCGAAAGTTCTGCAGCTACAGCTGGTCACCCCAAATCTGCATCACAATGTGATCCCACAATTCAGTGCTCCTTTCTCCAGCATAGAAGCACCACTCCAGTGTGTGGAGCTGGTCAGCAAATGCCTGCAACACCCTCAGTTTTAATTCACTGTCTACATTATGCATTACCCCTCCTCAATTGTCTGATCTTCATTGCAGTACCACAGTTGGTAGCTGAAGTTCCACAAATTCAGAAGAAATGTGCACTGCATTTCTAAAATAGACTTGAAAATTCCCCTGAGCTGTTCAGGATTCATGTTTCTTTTGGTGACATGATAGACAGTGAAAAGTGACATGAAGAACTGTGGGAATTTTTAAAAATGGCTTGAAAATTATGGGATGAAATTATGGGGAAGCTCCCATAAATCTGAGCGCTATGCTGTTATCCCAAAATGCACTGCAAAATGTCCCACACGCGTTATATCGGACAGTGGTGCAGAAGATACTGGGATGTCCACGCACAATGCAATGCATATTCTGCTGACACAACCACTTGTGGTTGCGATGTGCGGCAACAACAAAAGCGGCCAAATATGCACATGCTCTAGTGTTATAGGAATGTCAGTGAACCATTGTAGTGAAGACATAGCCAAAAAGAACTTCAACAAAAGTACTTCACAGTGGAGATTCTGCCTCGGTTCTTTTTTCTTCTTTTTTTAACCCAAGTATGTGGCCCCAGGCAACTCAGCTCTTTCCCAACAGGACTATTTGGCTTGCTATCTGAAAAGGGCCTGCATCCCAAAGTTTATTTTAATTATATACTTTATCACTATACCTTGAAACAAAACAGCAGCATGAGGGCTAGTCTTGTTGTTTAAGTGGAAAATTAGTCATTTGGAGGAAGCATGAAATCATTAATTTCACAGGCCAGCTATTTTAGCCAATTCTCTTTGCAATCATTATGAGGAACTTTTAGGGAGACTAATTGAAATCCTGAGAACTCCTGAAAGCTACAATATTATCTGTGACCCTGCAGCCCATTAAGATTTAAGAGCAGTTGCACTTAAGAATCCTCCCACTCCTGGATTTGGGTCTTGCCAGATAAAAGCAAATTGTGTTCAGTTTATTATTAGCACAGACCTATTTTTGCTCTGATGCTTCCTAGCAACCTCAGTGGAGTATCTGTTTGCAAGTTTGCTTTTCATAAATTGTTATCATAAGTCCATGGTAACATACAAGGAAACAGTACTTGGTGAACTAGCTGATACCCCTGACAAGATGAGGATATGAACAATGAGCATATTATATCTACACACACATTTATTCATTTATACACGCATATATACAAGGTAATATACAGTATATGTGACATGGACATATATCACATCTTGTAAATATATATACATATGGTGATATCCATGTGAAAAATCATAGAACTATGTGAAGAACTAATATCATATATCTTTGAGCAACTTATCTGTCCCATGTCCATCCATCGTCCCATCCTCATTTGAACTTTTTAACATTCCAAAAACATCTTCAATGAGTTATCATTATATATGAAATAAAATCAGTCTCTCAGAGAAATATTTATTTGTTTCCCGCCTCAAATTATGTTCAGTCCTGTAGCAGAGGGCAGAACATCACAAGTGAACAGTCCAATATCTCGCAGCCTTGTAGTGCTTTCCGCTTTTCTCTGAGATCCAATACTCACTTCTTCCTTTGGAAGGGCCCAAGAGAATGGATTTGAAAATTGTAACATTTATATAAATAGAAAAACTGTCTCCTTCCACTTTTAGAGGGTTTTATGGCTTCCTCCGAGCCCAGAAACACTGAACTCATGATAACTAATGTACCTGCTGTTGCAGTGAGAGTATGAAAAATAGTGACAATAAATTTTCTTTAACATCTCTAAAGCATTCCTACAATAACTTTTTTCATGTACTTTCAGTATCTTATATAGAGTATATGATGGATTGTAGTGTACAGATTTTATTGTCATAAGTTGGGGTTGACCTGCATAACTCATTTTGTCACTCATGAGTAATGTGGCTTCATCAGACTCATGCTGATAAAAATATTTATACTCCTCTACCATGTATTCTCTATATTACAGGAAGACACAGTTGCAATGTCTGGTTGCCTAATGTTTTCCATTAGAAGCCCTTGTTCTTAGTTGTTTTTAACTGTTAACATTCTCGTGTGGGCTGCTTACTCTCTGCCGCAGACTCAATTTTTAATTGACAGAAGTGGCTCAGCCATTTTCAAGAATTAAGTTTGGGGAAAAGAGCTAGTTTTGCTAATGTTAAAAGCCTTTTCTTTGAAGAGCTCTAGTGCCTCCATGGTAAAATTTGCAAAGTGATAGTCCTGGGGACAGAGAGGTACCTTTGCTGTCCCCATGAAAACACACCCAGATTTGGCCAAGTTATAAGCCTTTGAAAATCATTATTTGTGTGTTTAGAGCTTTATAGGAACTTGCTGTTAACAGGGGCGGCTCTATGAATTTTGCCACCCCAAGCATGGCAGGCACAAACTCCCATCCAGAGCCAGGAATAAACTCCTTAATTTCCTCTGTTATCTAGCAAATAATTAGGTTAGCCACTGTCAAAGTGTGTGCTGTGTCCCCCTCTAGTGGCTGGTCCACATAGATGTTAACAGCTCTACTAGTTACCCTCTCAGCTCAAGCTTTTGAGATCCACGCTATGAATATAAAGGTCCTTGATTCAAACCCTACTGCTGATCCATGTGACAATTAATATGGTTCCATGTATTTTATTTTTTCAGTTCCCTTTTTTAAAAAACCTAGAAATGTACATATAATAATTACCTTAAAAGAACATTATGGTTGCAAAGTCAAGCATTCAGTATTTAGGAAATGACAGAATTACAGTTGTCCATGAAATCTTAATTCAGCTCCCTTGCGTGTGCTGTATGGTGTAGTTTAATTACATGATCATACATTCTTTGTTCTACCAGACACCTGCTTCATCCAGTGCACAGGATGGACAGTGAATGAGGCAGGAGGTAATAAGAAGAACAAGGATGTTCTATTCTGGTTAAGGTCCTAGACAGGGGCCCAGGAGATCTAGGTTTTAGCCCTGAAAGTCATAGACTTCATATGTGATGCTGGGAAAGACTATCATAATTCATACCCACAAGGGGTCAAATTAAGATTACAGAGGCAATCTTTATTCTGGCATTTCTCACCTGGTTGATTTTGCAATCTTAATATTCTTTTCATTCCCCCCCAGTGTACTCTGTTTGTGTACATATACACACACTGTAGTTGTAGTAATACAAGTGTGGTTTGCCTGCTGATTGTAGCTTGTCTAATTATATTGAATTGAAATCCCACAGGCTAGAGAAGATGTGATCCACATGCTGAAGACAGAGAAAACCAAACCTGAAGTTTTAGAGGCCCACTATGGATCAGCAGCTCCAGAGAATGTGCTGCGAGTATTGCATAGGGATGCCATCCTTGCCCAAGAAAAATCCATAGGGGAAGATGTCTATGAGAAACCCATTTCAGAGGTAATAACTTATCCAATTCCCCAAGAAAGGATGAATAGAGCGAGTCATGATGAATAGACTGCCCATTTACCTTGCTGTCATTTCACAAAGCAAGAGTCAAATGCAGTGTTCACTGCTCACGCAAATAAAAGGAATTGAAGGAAAGGTGAATATTTCCTTGTTACAAAATCACCAAAGCATGTTCCCTGTGATAATAGCATTGGCTCTGAATGCAAAAACAAAGGCCTCTCATGTTCCTTAGGGGACTTTGCCCTCCTTCCCCTGCTCCCCTACGTAGTGAACTTGAAGCAATTAAGCAAAAACAAACCTGCCCAGGATGGTGAATAGTTTAAATTCTTTTCCATTAATAGGTACAAATCTGTAGTGATAAGTGCTCTTGACAGTGTGTCTCCTGTTGAGAAGACGAGCTCACTCACATCAATGTAAAGTAATTACTCCACTGAAGTCAATCCACATGCAAAAGAAATTTCCCTCCCACCCCAATTTTCATGAGACTGGATCATTGCATCAGGTAAAGAAGTTAAGTCTAGGGACCAAATCCCACAGTCTTTGCTCAGTCCTTAGAAAGTTTGTCTTCAACAGTCATTTTGCCAATATGATGACTGTGGGCCCAGTCCTGCACCCAATGGCATCAGTCAACCTGATTCTCTATTATAACACTGATTTTATGCTGGTGTAATGCCATTGAAGTCAACGAACTTACACCAGCATTAAAATGATGTAACAGTGTGGAGAATCAGGCTCATAGGGAGCAAGATCAGGCTCTAAATTAGACCCATAGCATTTGATCCTTGGTTTGAAGTCTATGGAGCTATACCAGTGTAGAATAGGTCGGAGACTAGAAAAAGCTCCTAATATCTACAGGGTGAATCCAAAACTGAGCACAGAGCATGTTCTTAAGGTAAAAAAGGCCGTCTGTGAGATCAGTTATTAAGGTAAAGACTAGCATCCCTAGCGTTTTAGTTAATCTCTTCTAGTTTTTCTAAATACATCAGTAATATTGGTACAATAATTACAGTAATAATGGTACAATGGTTGAACAACCCACTGTATTAGATGACATCTTTTCAGAGTTTAGAGTCAGCAGAGTGATCAATCTGATTCAACATGCCTGGGTGATTGGTTATGTTTAAAAAAAATGTAGAGAAGGATCAGGACACATTGTAACACACTTATATTGTATCTGAGATCCCCTCACCATACTAAAGGTGTCCAGTGCAAATTATGAGGCTAGGTATTCATAAGAATTGGCCAAGAGATCCCCATGTTAACTCGTGCCAGCATTTGATTCATATAGGAAAAAAGTGAGTCACAGAACACCCCAAGAGTCCTAGGATGCATGCAGCCACTTTATTGCTTAGTACCAGAATAGGAATGGTGCAGCTAATGAATTCTACCCACATATCAAAAAACTAGCACTGATAACTGCCAGCCAAAAAATGTATAATATGCCACAATGTATGTACAATTTTTCAAGGACTCTCTGGGTAGAACACAGTATAATTCATATTAATTGTGTCTAGTAGAAGACAATTTAAAATACACTGCGTAATTTTAATGTGACCTCTTCTGGAATATTTGTGAGGCAAGTAAGCAGGGAAAATAGATTGTAGCATTCAGGAGGATACATTAAATATTCACTTTGAACAATGCTAAAAGAGCTTAATAAGACTCTTTTGTAATAGGTGGCAAGGGCACTGTGTCCATAGAGTCCCTTGGTTTGGGAAGGACTCTTTGTTCTTTGTAAGACTTGTACAGCAGGGAGTTTATTAGAAGATGATTGGTATAAAAATACTGCATTTACAATATTTTCTGGCTTCAAAAGGTCCATTGTCCAGATGAGAATGCAGCTGATGCCAGGCTCTCCTTTGTGAAGTTTAATGAGCACCTCAGACTCTCCTGTTTATCATCTAGAGTTGTTTCAAAAGGGCTGCAATTCTGTTCTTCTCTTTCCTTTAACCCATTACAGGGATACCATAAAATAGCCACTAGCTTGGCCACTCCTGGCTATAGGAGACATGATTCCCACAATGGGTGGGCTGAGTGTGATCAGAGCAGTACCTAGTGATATTTTTGTTGAAGGCACATAATCAGAAAGGTACTGTGTGGGTCTAGCTGAGTGGGAAGTTTGTTACAAACTGAATGAGAACTCAGATTCAACTCCCCTCTCCCCAACAAAACACTGAAGGTAGAAGTGTGAATAGCAATGTTTGGTATTGTTCTTTTTAAACATGTACCTGAAAACTAGAGTTTGAAAAATAGCTGAAATAATAATAATACAATAATAAGTAATAACAATGTAATTAATAATAAAATTAGACCAATTAAAAAAAAAAAAACCATTCCTAATAAAGTAATGAGATAAATTGTAAAAGAAGAGGAAGAGAAAAAAAGTCTAAACTGAACAGTAACCAGAAATGTATCACAAAAAGAATCCACACTGACTCTAGCTAATTTAGATTTTATTTTTCATCAATCAAATAAATGGCAGCTGCGACTATCTATGCAAGTCACAGATGTGCACCCAAATTTTCTGCTTTAGGCATGCAACTTAAGTGTCAAACTCATCTTTAGGTATCTAAATGCCCATCTAGACATTTGAATTCAGGATTTAGGTGTCTAACAAGTAACATCAGGCATCTTAATTTGTACATAGGGTCCACCATCTTTTGTCCTGATGGGTGCCCTCAGTTCCCATTGACTTCAACAGGCTTGAGGACACATTACCTGACAGGAGAGGCTGAACACCTTGTCTGTTCATTGTCTCAGACCTGCCTCCTGGGAGGCACTGAACACCCTCAATTCCTCTTGCAGTTGGTAGGAGTTGAAGGTGCTCAGCACTGTGCTGCAGGAAGCACTCAGTCCTGCAAAAGTATTATACAATGATGTCAGATTCTATTCTTCATACATCTGGGAGCTATGCAAATATTTAATATAAATATACTGTTTAAAGAAATCTTTTTTTTTTTCACAGAGCAATTACTCTGGTTCCTAACCGCTGCTTTATGTAAAACCCAAGACGTAAAATTACTAAACTGGCATTTACTAAATACAGTTTCTTTGGTTAGTTAATCAGCTGATGTCAGTGAATGAAACCTTTCAAACAGTCCATTCTCCTTTTCAACTATCCAGCTGGACAGACTGGAAGAAAAGCAGAAAGAGACATATCGACGCATGTTGGAACAGCTCCTCTTGGCCGAGAAGTGCCATCGGCGCACAGTTTATGAGCTGGAAAATGAGAAGCATAAACATACAGATTACATGAACAAGAGCGATGACTTTACCAACCTCTTGGAGCAAGAGCGTGAAAGGTGAGCACTAGAGTTACTATGTAGCATATCCTCAACATCCGGACACTTCCTCAGTTAAGAAGTGAAATGTTTTTTTATATGATACAACTATTGCCCATGCAAAGTGTTTGTAAAATGTCACTGTGATTGCATTGTACTAATGACATTGTTCACGTCCAGAGCTGGGAGATCCCTCCAGACATTTCTGTGAGTATGCACTCGAATTTTAAAATGAATTTGCTTTGGCCACACCAGTGCCAATTTGTGTTCATCTTCTGGAAACTTTTGAGTGATCCAATTTTATTCACATTGACTGAATTTTAATCTGGCATGCTGAACCCGAGGTGGTAGGTGTCCTATGGAATGGAACACTGTTTAGCACAGCAAGAGGACATGGTTTCCAAACCCACATTCTAGAACCTTGGCATGGAAGTGAGAAGAAGTTGATTGCACTCTTCATATCCAGGGCTGTGAATTCACAATTGATTGGAGAGTGTCACTTCAGGCAACGTGTGTGTCCCAGGAAGAAAATGTTTTCTAAAAATTGCCTAGTCCTGCCCATCTGCTACTGCAGACTAGTTACAGACATTCCCAGGAAGAAAGATGTCAGATTCACTGAGTAAATTATTTGTAACTTATTTCCTCAGCAAGGTTCAAGTCCATCTTTTTGAAGATGACACATAAAGCTACAAAGTATGTATGTCTTGGCTGCATTGCTGAGCTGATTGACAAACTTCAAAGAGCACAAACTCTGCTGCATTTTACCCAGTGATGTGAAATGTTGTCACCTTCACAGCATGTCAAGAACTATGTTGGCTTGTTTTTCCAGTTAAGGAGTATTACACTTATCACATTTGGTGCTTGTATATAAATTATTTTGATATATGCTGAGTATTCATGTGTGTAGGGATACATATTTATGCCTAGAGACTACACAAACAAGGGTTTGATCCAAAGCCCATTAAAGTTAATTGAAAGCTACCCATTGTCTTTAATGATCTTTGAATCAGGTCTTTAGCACTATAGAAGTACATATAATAATAAATTATTATAAGAGTGTTGCAATATTATCTTATCTGATTTACTTTCTACAAATCACCCAGCTCAGTTATTGCCATCTCACTATCCCACAATGAATTTGTGTTGTCCAAATAATACGGTTTTGTACATTGTTTTTGGAACTCTTATATAGTCATATGGCTAAAGGAGCTAGGAATTTAAGAAAAAAACCTAATATCCTGAGACTCACAATCAAATCATAAGAGTTGGCAGCACTACCAGCCCTGGAGAGTAAAGCCTCTTTTTTATCCACCGATCAGGGATGGTTTGAAAGTACCAGTGTGAGTTTCCCTGCAACCTCACTTTATCCCTATCCTAGAAAAGAACCTTCAAGGGTGAGAGGTATTTATTATGTGTACACCTGTTCACTGCCAATTGAATTGAGATCACCAGCTCAATTCATATAGGCCACGAAACAACCCTAAAGTGATAAACTATTGATCATTACTGACTTGTGCTGTTTTCTTTGGTGATCTGGAGTTGAGTTCTGTGTCCTGTTACTAATTCATTACATAAAGTTCCATCTCCATGTGCATTCTCTCAGTATCTCTGCTCCATTGTGTGCCTTCTTTTGTAAACTCCATGATTAGTGCAAAAACATCAATAAAAAGGAAATTCTGAATTTAAATATATATTGAAAGCTGATCCTTTGGGAATAGCCAAGACCATTTGCCTCAGTCACAAGGGCAAATAGATATATGGTAAGAATTGCACCTGTTGAAGCCCCTTTGATTTCTCTTGAGTGACAAGAGAAATATGATACCATAAAAATGGCCATACTGGATGAGACCAATGGGCCATGTAGCCCAGTATGCTGTCTTCCGTCAGTAGCCAATGCCAGATCACTCAAAGGCAATTAACAGAACAAAGCACCATCAAGTGACCCAATCTCTGTCATCCAGTCCCAGCATCTGACAGTCAGAGGTTTCGGGACACCCAGAGTATGAGTCTGTATCCCTGACCATCTTGGCTAATAGTCATTGATGGACCTATCCTCCATGAACTTATCTAGCTCTTTTTTGAACTCAGTTATACATTTGGCCTTCGTAACGTCCCAAGCAATAAATTCCATAGATTGACTGTGCATTGTGCAAAGTAATACTTCCTTTTGTTTTTTTTAAAACTTGCTACTTATTAATTACTTTGGGTGACCTGTGGTTCTTGTGACTTTCACCTTATTCACTTATTCTCCCTTTAGCTGTCTCTTTTCCAAGCTGAACAATCTCAACAATTTTTTAATCTCTCCTCATACAGGAGGTGTTCCATACCCTTAATCATTTTTGTTGCCCTCCTCTGTACTTTTTCCATTTCTGATATATCTTTTTTTAGATGGGGTGATCAAAACTGCATGCAGAATTCAAAGTGTGTGTGTACTATGACTTTATATAGTGGCATTATGAGTGAAGTGTGGAAATTGTTCATTAATTTAGACTTAAATGGTGTCAGCTCTTACTCTTCAGAGGACAGATCCTTTAGGATTTGAGTGCGCAAGGAATTCAGGATCCAGACTAATCTGAGTTCAAATAGCTTATTTATATATATTTAAAACTGAAGGTAACATCTTTGGAAGGACAAATTCAAAGAGAAAGATAAACTAGTAAGATGATTCATCACAAAACCCCACAGAAACTGTCAGCAAGGTCTTTTCATCAAGAGACAGGGTTTGTAACAGGAAAGAAAATTAAGCTGAGATAAGAAAAATCCATCCCCAGCTCAAGGTTCAATCCAGTCTAAGACATTGAATGGGGAGTCAACCTTCCCAAAGGCATTTTTCCTTCTCTCTTCACCCAACCATTCTTATTTTACCATCAATGTCATCTATATTATTTATATTATGGCAGTTCTTAGAAGCCCAGGCTCCACTATGCTAGGAACTGAACAAATACTCAGTCCCCTTTGTGCAAGGGAAAGCAGAAGTTGAGCTGAGGTTAAGCAGTAGTTCACATGCAGTATCTGCAGTGGTAATGGAGAGTGAAAACCTAGAGAAAGAACAATCCTGTAGAAGGTCCATTTCTTACAAGTCAGATATAATGATGATAATGCTTAGCAGTTATATGGCTCTTTACCTTTTCAAAGAACTTTACAAATCCTTCATCACTCATGCTTTATAGACTGCCTTTCAGAGACCACATGCCCCATACCATCTTGCCAAAGCTACAGGTCGCAAACACTCTAAGAACAATCAGAGGGCTCTTGGTTCTTACATCTTCCCAATCCTCATTTATAATATTTACTTTATAATGCTATAATACTTACATAGTTTAGGTATTCAATCAAAAAAAAAAAAGCACTGGGTGGAAAACATAACAGGAGTGTATAAAACATACTCATCAAGGAGAGAAAATTGTAGCAATCAGCAGCCAGTCACAAAATGACCCCTAAGGGCTGTAGCTGTTTGACTTTGCCAAACATAAAAGGCCAGCTCCAGAAAGGCATGCTGGGAAAAAAATCCCATAAGAAGGCATCTCTAGAGTAGGAAGAGTTGGAATCAGAAGTTCCAAAGGAAGATGCTCCAGAGAAAGGGTGGCCTTTGTGTTTTGTAAATATCTCTATAGTTTGTTCTTATAAAGATTGGAATACAAACCACATATTTTGTTTCCTAGTCCTGTACCTTAACCACAAGTCTATCTTTCTATCCTTACTCACTTCTATCACCATTTTCTCCACCCTCATTCTCTCCTTCAGTTCAGTTCTGTACTTCTTTATCCTCTACTGTTAAACAAAGTTCACTAATTGTCTGTTCTTGTTTCAATGTCTCCATCAATGAGATATATTATTAGATATAATTAATCCTGTTTGCAGTCTGTGCTGTCTTTCAGGAGGATGCCTGGTGGCCTGCTAAATTCACCAGTATCTGTTAGGTACAGCTGATACCATTCCATTCAGCCAACTATCCAGGCCTTGCACTTCCATTGGCACCCTTCATTCCTCTCACATATTAGCTATATTCAGGCCTATTCCCAAGCCACTTCCCTCACAATCTCCTTACCTTCTGTTTAGTCTCCTTCTGTTGTCCTCTCCTACTGCAAAGCCTTTAGCCTATCCAAGCTCCTTAGCCTTGTGGTATTGTCTTGTCTTCCCATTCATGCTCAGCACCCTGTCACTCATCTCTTCTTCCTCACTCCTACTTGGTGGTTTTGGGTAGGGAAGTAGGGTAGTCTTCATTCCTCTCCCACCTTCTCAGGGTTAATAGGATGATTAGTACAAAATGGCCACTCACACCACACTGTGCCTTCCTGGAGATGAGGTGCCAGGTGAGAGCCAGACCTTCTTCATTCATGAAGTTTTCTGTGGATGTGGGATTCTAGGCATCCCCTTTCCTGTAGCCAGAGAAGGGAACAGTCATCTCTCCAGCTAAATCATGGCTGAAGTCTTCATATAGTTGTAAATATTTCTGCACATTGTATATGGCCACATAAGTGAGCAGACTGCCAGTCCCTCCAGCCCAAGGTTAGAGGAAAATGCCTAGTACTATCTGCAGAAAATTAAATAGGTGGGAAGAACAGTAACCTGTGTCTGGCACCCTAACTACCCTAAAGTCCCAGTGTGGAGTAGAACAGCAGTCTAAGGCTCCCTAGAGAGCCTGGGAAGAAAGGAGAGGGCTGAAAGCCACCAGGCCCACTTTTCAAAGACATCAATGGTAAGTGGGATCCAGAAGGAACAGGAATGGCTAGGGATGGGCAAAATGAGGTCTAGTTGGAGTTGGCATGGGGTCTTGGATAGAATTGGCCACTGTAGAAAGGAAAGGCTGGTGTAGCAGCTGCAAGGTTGCAATTGATCCTTTCAGCACAGTCCCACAATGATCTTCCCCATCCTTCAGTCACAGCTTTGACAGCTGAGAGCACTGGCTCTGTCACCTGTCAGGCTGGCTATATTCAAGCATGAGAGCAGCTGGGGCCATTCTTGGCTCTGTCCATTCACCCATAAACCTCTCCTCAGGGCAGGGCTTAGTGTAGCCAAGATAGAGGGCTTGTTGCCCTCAGCTCTGCTTAGTCCCAACCCTCAGATAGCAAAGAAGGATATAAAAATATAATGAAAACTATAACTTTATTACAAACTTTAAACTCTTTCTTTGGTCCCCTGGAGATTCACTTGGAAAACAAAAGACAAAAATCAAAGATTAGTTAACAGACAAATGCAGGCACACCCTTCAGTACACTTTACTGGGGAGTGCCACTGCTGTCCATCCACTGCCTCAGCATTTCCCATGCTCCTGAGATCGAATATAGGAAGAGGTCATTAGCTAAAATGCAGGGTTAGGCTATTGATGTCACCCAATCCCATTATTCTTTTGTAACTCCCCATAGCGTCTCAGCACCCATTCATTGCCTCACTGTCCCCTCAAGGAATGGTTCGTATCCTGGAAGTCCTACTGCACTGTGAAGGGGGGGAGGGGCAGGAGAAACTAGATATGCTAAATGGAGGGTGCCCTATAGAGATGACCTCCTTTCAGATCCTAGGTTGGATCACTCCCATTTCTCTACTCAGGACAGAAGAAAGCCATTAGTTCAGCTACAAAAGAAAGCAAAAGACCAGGAAAATACTAATTGAAAAAACATTAATGGCAAAACTGAAATGAATAATACTACTGAATAAATGAATGAAAAGAATACAGTCCAGTCCCTCACTTCTGCAGGCATCACCACTAATAGACAGTGATGTTTCTCATAATACAGCTTGTGCCTCTAGGTCCACTCCAGAGTCAGTCTGGCAGTGGCTCAGGGGTGATTGGTGATGATCTACAGGTGTGAGCATGGTCCCAGCTCCTTGGGAGCTGGCTTAGGCATTATGGGATCAGTGAAACAAATCCCAGAACCTGCAATGCTTGTAGGGAGCACTGTGTGCACCTAAAGCAGGATGGCTAGGGTGGAAGCACTGCACCATTGCAAACTTACACTGATTCAGTCACAATGCTGCAGGTTGCAATAGCGCAGTCCTCAAAAATAGATACAGTCACAGAGAATGCCTGATTCCATTGTGCAGTTTCCCTCAGTGGGAGAGCTCCTCTGGACTTATGAAGTTGTCAACCTCACAGGTAAAACCCATGAGAGGAGGAGACCGGGTTTTCTTGGCAAGAGGAGCAAGCTTTTGGAAAGCATTACCAGCTGAGATTAGCACAACCACAACCTCATAGCCTTCAGAATGAAAGGTAAAACTCACTCCTTTGCTTGGTTTTCATACAATCACAACTAACAACATCATAGAAGAGAAAAGGTGGAAGATGAG
This sequence comes from Chelonoidis abingdonii, assembly GCF_003597395.2. Classification (NCBI taxonomy): domain Eukaryota; kingdom Metazoa; phylum Chordata; order Testudines; family Testudinidae; genus Chelonoidis; species Chelonoidis abingdonii. Next base: position 61,839,274 of record NC_133771.1, on the reverse strand, counting down.
GAGAAAGAGCTGAAGACAAGAAGGAAGAACAAGAAGGAGTGTAATCGAAGAGGGAGCTGAGAGAGATGGAAGGAAGAAAGAAAACCTACACAAACAAAAAATTCACCCCAACTATCTAGAGGCACATAGAGAAAATAAATTAGGCCACTGGCTGTTTGTATTCTTGATTTTTTAACCATTTGGGAGGCTCTGAGGCCCAGATCCTTGAAGGTATTTAGTCCACTAGTTCTCATTGATTCAAATGAGAGTTAGGCACCTGAATGCCTTTGATCTAGGCCTGAGAATAGAGATACTACAATGCTGGATGTTGTTTAAAACTAGACTATAGATTGGCTTTAGAGATGGGCCTGAGCCTGAATGTTCAGGTTCAGATCTGAATCTGTAAAGCTCAGAGAGATTTGTGGCAGGTGATGTTGTTCAGATTCATTTTGCAGAAATAGATCTGAGTGAACATGCTTGGATTAAGATCTGAATTACTCCAAAATATAAAAGGGTTTGGATCTGGTGAAACACTAGGAGGGTGGTGAAGCACTGGAATGGGTTACCTAAGGAGGTGGTGGAATCTCCATACTTAGAGGTTTTTAAGGTCAGTCTTGACAAGCCCTGGCTGGGATGATTTAGTTGGGTTTGGTCCCGCTTTGAGAAGGAGGCTGAACTAGATGACCTCCTGAGGTCTCTTCCAACCCAATCTTCCATGAAACCCTTCTCTCATTTATTTTTCAGTTTCTAACATGCACCTAATATTGTTGTCCCTGGGTGCAACCAATGCAAACAACACACTATTAGTATTAGCAAATATTAACTAAAGAGTAAGCTCTCCACACAGAGTATAGAGTATTAGCATCCCCCTCTGCACTTCCTAGGCAAAAGAATGAATAAATAGGTGAGTGAGAGAGAGAGAGAGTGTAACACAATTAACAATTCTAACACCCTGGGCCTGATTCTCCACTGATTTGAACCTATGCAAAGTGAGGGTAAAAATTGACCAAATCCTAATTCTCCATTCATTTATGCCAGCAGCAGAGTTTTACAAGCACTCTGACTGCACATGGTGCAAGGCCATGGAGATGTAGGCCCCTGACAGGTTGAGGTTATATCCATATAATAAAGTGCACAAGTATACAGTTAAGTTATAACTTCTGTTCACTTGCTCACACATCTGTGACCCTTGAGCAGCTTCAAATAGCTGCTATTTCAATGTCTTAAAAATTAACCTACCAGAAAACTGTCCACTTTCTCTTCCAGGGTGGTCTAATTTCCCTCATCACCCGCCCCACCCAAAAAAAAAAAAATTACATCTGCCCAAGGCCCCGGACACACACAGTTCAGTCCTACACCAGTGGCAGGTTTTCCATACATAAAACTGTCACAACTTTAAAGTCTGTTATCTAATGATCCCGCGGGGCTAGAAATGGGCACAATGGAATGGAGAGATCTTCAATGAAACTGCTCTTGTTACAAGTCCTGGAGAGGCCTGAGAGATTGGACATAAAACCCTGATAATTTTAGCCCCAGAAAATCTATTTTCCATCAGTGGTGGAAGTGTTTACATTTATTGGTTTCAATTTTATCTCCCTGTAATCCTGCTTTGGTTGGACTCATAAGGGCATATCCATCTCCCATTGAAGTCAGCAGCATTGATGTTAATGATTCAGGATCAGGCCCAAGCCCATAGTCTTGCAGAAGAATACAAGAAATAGCCCTGAAAGCCCTCTAAAACATTCCTAAGATAGCTTTTTCTGTAATATACATGGCATATATTTTACAGAATAAATGATGGAGTGGGATGGCATGCGGATTTTACTGGAATGTAGTTGGGATGATCTGCATAACTCACTCATGGCTTTGACACTTGGGAGTAACATGACCATCACAAAACCATGCTGATAAAACTCTTATAACACAAAACATACCATGTCTTCTCTATCGGTCAATATAGAAAACCAATATTTCAGCCTAACAGAACTAATGTATGTATGTATATATAAATTATACACACACACACACACATGTTTTTGCTAGACTTCATTAAAGTGATAAAGATTTGAATTGCCTGTTTGCATTGCTCATTGTAGCCTCAAATTGCACTCTGCAGCTAATAGGACAATGTTCTAAGTACAAAGAAGCATTTAGCATTTTCCTCCAAGACAGGGTTGAGAATTCATTCTGTATTTCTTAAGCAATGCCCAGCTAAATCTGGTTTTAGTTAAACCCTCTTTTTGAAGTACATGACCATAATTAGATCTGCACAGAGGAGACAGCAGGATTCTGACCCCAGATCATTCTTCTACAAAGTTTTCTTTCACTCTTCATGCAAAATTGTCTCCTCTCCTCCTCCCCCAGAGCAGCACCCCCAGCAAGGAATGTATTGGCAAGTTTCTCAGCGGTCTGTGATAATACATTCCTCTCTGCTTTAGTCATCCTGGCATCAAGATACTCCTGGCTGCTCTTCTGGTGATGTAATGCTGGGCCCACATCACCTGCAAAGAAAATTGATCTGCAAGTAATAAAAAGCACAACCGTCTTGAAACAAAAACGGGAGTATCGATGTTACCAGATTCCAAACTCCTTTTTTTTCCTGCTTTTGTTATTAAAGTTTCTCTTCTCCCTTATCCCATGAGAAGCCAGCACCAAGCCCTTTCTTTATTAAAATTTTCAATTGTTTCATTTTATTTAAGTATAGCTGAGACAGCCAAGGGGGTACTAGTAGGGGCTAGAGTTCTGAGATTGTTGTAGAGTTTTACCTGTGATCCCCTTCAGATCTGTAGATTCTTTTGATTTTTATAGCACTAGTAAAATAAAGAAAAGACCACAGTATCAATCAGCCAGTGACCGATCTACAGCGTAGTCTAACCAAACAAATATAGGTCATTTTGAAATGTTCACTATTAATGAATCTCTCAGACTTAACATTTAAGGCCAAATACTGAGTGTAATGCCATGCAGTGACTTCAGAGGGGTGACGGAGGGTATAAAATAGCACAGAATTTGGCCTTTAATTAGATAATGTGTTTTTTCTTTTAAATTCTGGAAACTTTCACGGTTAGAGATTTGCATCCATACATCCAAGACTTCTCAGCCATCTTCTTATTCTGACTGAGTTTTCTCATTTATTTGTTTTTCTGACCTGCTTTCCAAATCATGAGCCTGAAGGAAAAAGCCAGCACAGTAGGAATCCACAGAATGGCCTACAGTTGTTACTCAGCTTACCATTATGTTATTGGCAACAGTAACTCGCTGAGTTGGTCTGTTCTGACTTTTCAGTAATTGCATCTATAAACTGAATTTTGTATTAATTAATTAAAAAGCTGACAATGAGAAGGGCAAGTTTTACAATCATTAAACAGCTTTCATCCCATTCCTTTAGCTTGACGTAAGTATCTGTATACTTCAGAAAGATTAGTTTTTCTCTCAATATGATAACATTTTAGGATTGCGGATTAAGTAGTTCAAGTTTAATGATAGTCTATTATGAAAACACCTGACAGTAACAAATGCGACTTCCAAACCGTTAAATAAATCAAAAGATCCTGAGGTCCCTCATTCTTCAAGTTCTATTTTACAGTTTCAGTTGACCTTTAAGATAATAACTGGAACGTGATTTTTGTGAGGCATATATTTTAGCTGAGTTGTAAAGCTTGTGATCCTGATCTCAGATTTAAACAGGACTGTTCCACAAATGTTAAAATAATGAGAAAACATAAAGCTACATCTAGCTGCACAAAAACAATGAGAAAATATTGTGAGGCCAATATGATGTGCTATTTGCCATGAGTTTGGGGTAATCCAAATCCCTATCTTCATGCTTGGATATTCTTTAAAACTGTCAGATCTTCTAGTCATTACTGGGAGCATATAAAATAGCATCAAAATGTGGTATTTCAGCTACTCTTCCAACTGCAGATTATTTCTAAATCCGAATCAACTTTATAGGCCTTCAGAGAAAATTGTTATGCAGAAGAGATCTGTTGCATTATTTCTGGACAAGTTTACTGCATCTGCATCACTCTAAATACGCCATGAGTCAGGTGGGGGAGGGAAGTTACTCAACTCAAGCTCCACTCACAATCTCAAGCTCCACCCAGAGTGAAATAACTAGCAATATTGACATTAAAATTGGCATAGGTGTCTTTCATGATTATCACATAATTGAAACAAATCTGTTCATTAACAGCTCTATTAGTCATGTTTTCAAGCTGTCTACCAGCCCAGGAAAACTTAGCTGAATCAGGATCACATTTAGAAAGTTTTTTTCTCAAACAGACAGGCTAGAAGCACAATTTCAATGGAAGTGGCAGGTGCTCAGCACTGCTAACATATTACTTATGCACCACTTATTAATGTGGTGCATTATGGATTTAGGTGTTAGTACCTGAAGAAGAGCTGTGTGTAAACTCAAAAGCTTGTCTCTCTCACCAGCGGAAGTTAGTCCAATAAAAGACTTTGTCTCTCTGACTTTAGGCTCTGCAGTTCGAACAGGTTGATTTTAATTTTGCATTCAAAAACCTTGCAGACTGATGGAACTATAAGAAAAATACTGGTATTGCATATCAGTTCAAGTAGTGTCGTGAAAAGACCTTAAAAATATTTTCAATCTGTTCTCTATAGTCAAAAGTTAACAATGAGCCTCCACTATGAATATATCTTTCAAACAGTTTAGATAAGTAGCTGCCCCCTACCTGGCAGGCCAAGGACCCCTGAACCATTTTGTGTCCATTACACTAGCATCTGAGCTCCTAGCTGCAAGCTCATGCAGGAAGTTGTAATTTAGACCTGAGTGCACAACTAATCCATAAATGTATTAGTCTGATTAGTGGTCTCACATACACGAGTTTACATTGGTGCTACTCCTTTGATGACATTGGAGCTACCCAAGATTTACACTGGTGTAACTCTAATCTGAATCTGAATAATAACTTTTTTAAAAGTATATAAATAAGCTGTTTCCTAATTGCAGTTTGTACTTTTAGTCTCTGAATAAAAGTTAGCTCTCTAGCAAAGTAACTTGCAGACCATATTTGTTCTGCTTGTGACCATATTAATTTTAGATCATTTCTGTGCCCAAATACTGTATACTTATTTTTATAACAGTCAGCCACTCTTGCACATTGCAGATGAACTGGTGATTTTTAGGTTCTTAGCTTTTCAGGAAAGGGACTTTGCACCATTCATACTTATGGCACTGTATACATATAAAAACAATAGCAATATACAAGCTAATGGAATTTGTAGTAGTCAACAGTGGGGCAAACAGATTCAAAATTTGAGGGGGATGTGGGTGAAGATGCATGAACCTTGCAGCTATTCAAAGGAAAGACAAACCAAATAGTACAAAGTTGTGGGGGAGAAGGTCTCTCAACACTTCCAGTGTCTGTACCTATGGAAGTCAAGAGAAGTTGCATATGTGAAGGAAAATTTGTCACACTACATACTAGAAATATCATAAAATACAGATGGAAGTACAGAGAAGCCGTTTTCTTCCACAGCCACCTATAAACATGCTAGCACAGACACAGAAGACAGCTATCACTTGGGAAGTTTACTAATTTTAGCCAAGAAGCAGTAGAAAAACTGGCTGTTGATACCAATACACATTTTATCCATGTAACCTACTCTTCCTAGATTCATTATACTGAACAAATAAAGGGACAGAAAGTATTAGAGATGCTGTGGTGGAGGTTTTGATGTAATGGACAACTGTTTTCTCTTTTGCATTCCAGGAAAAATCCACAGACAGTGAAATGAACTTTGATGAAAATACCTTTCCTGCCTTTCCTACTGACAGTTGTGACATGGTGTATTAGGTTGTGGTGACAGTCAGGATTACTCAGTGTTGAAGTTATTAAAATCTATTAGTCTTACCTGGGATCAGAAGCAGCCACTGATTTATGTTGCACAGTTCTTGAAAATTCATTTTTGCTAAATTATGTAGAAAGCCATTCTTTGGAAAGTTTGCTTAAAAAAAAAGCCTCAGTAAATAAAGCCATGTATTTCTGTTATGGTACCCTAAGAAATATCTTTGAACGAGTTAATATAAACTCATTGTATAGGCAAATAACATTATAAATGGCTAAGATTAAAATGTAAAGGTGAAATGACCATTTCAAAAAGTAGAAAAATAATTTCTAAAACGAAGGGCTTGATATTAGACTATTGAAGCCAATGGGAATGTTATTAATGACTTCAGTGAAGGTGGGATCTACCCCAGAAATTGCACTCCAATTGCACATTAGCAATTGTTCTACTATTAGGAAAATTCTATTTTTTATTTTTTATTTTTTTGGCCTCACTTCTTTGCACACAGGTGATTTTCACTGTTCTCCTAAATCTTAGATCTTTCTTATGCCATTGTACACAGCTACATGAGTTACTATGGTTTCCTAAGTCAAGAGTCTCAACTTTTACTTTAGAGAGTTTTCTGTTCATGGCCCTCATCTCTGTTACACTGTTCACCAGAAAGTCAGGTCCGTCCCTCTCCCAGAACTTCTGTCACTCTGACTTTTTGGATTAATTGGCGCAAAACAGCAATTTCTGCTGTGTTTTGCCCTCATTTTTGTGTGTTTCGCCCTCTCCTTTTATTTGCCTTTCTAGACTGATGTATCAAATGAAAGACAATGACTAAGCTGACAATTATTATTAGGCTTAGAATGCAGGAGTTTCTGTCCACTAGCCCCGTAATTGGTTCACTAGATTTATAGACTCATAGAATTTAAGGCCAGAAGGGATCACCGTGATCATCTGGCCTGACTGCCTGCACATTACAGGCCACAGACCCTCATCCACTCACTCCTGCAATAGGCCCATAACCTCTGGCAGAGTTACTGGAAGTTCTCAACACTTGATTTAAAGACATCAAGTTACAGAAAATCCACCATTTACTCTAACTCAAACCAGTAAGTGACCCATGCCCCACGCTGCAGAGGAAAGCAAACCCCCACTCCCATCCAGAAATCTCTGCCAATCTGATCTGGGAGAAAATTCCTTACCGATCCCAAATATGGCGATCAATTAGACCCTGAGCATGTGGGCAAGACCCACCAGCCAGACACCTGGGAAAGAATTCTCTGTAGTCACTTAGAGCCCTCCCCATCTAGTGCTCCATTTCCAGCCATTGGAGATATTTGCTATTAGCAGTTGCAGATGGGCCATATACCATTGTAGGCAATCTCATCATACCATCCCCTCTCTAAACTTATCAAGCTCAGTCTTAAACCCAGTTAGGTTTTTTACCTCCACTATTTCCCCTGGAAGACTGTTCCAGAACTTCACTCCTCTGATGATTGGAAACTTTTGTCTAATATCAAGCCTAAATCTATGATTGGCCAGTTGACATTCATCTGTTCTTGTGCCTACATTGGCCCTTACCTTAAATAACTCCTCTCCTTCCCCAGTGTTTGTCCCTCTAATGTATTTATAGAAAGCAATCATATCTCCCCTCATTCTTCATTTTGTTAGGCTAAACAAATCAGGCTCCTTACATCTCTTCTCATAAGGTAGGTTCTCCATTCCTCTGATCATCCTAGTAGCCTTTCTCTGCATCTGTTCCAGTTTGAATCCATCTTTCTTAAAGAGACCAGAACTGCACACAGTATTCCAGGTGAGGTCTCACGATTGGTGCTGACTCCATGGATTCTCTGGGGCTGGAGCACCCATGAAAAAAAACAGTGGGTGCTCCACCCACTGGCAGCCCCATGGATCAGCTCCTCCCCCTCCCACCTGCCGGTTCAACAGTGTGCAGGAGGTGCTTGGGAGGAGAAGGGGAAGGAAAAGGCAGGGAGAGGGGGCAGAATGGGGTGGGAAGGTGGGGCAGAGCAGGTGTGGGAAGAAGTGGAGCAAGGGGGCAGGTTTGGGGGAAGAGGTGGAGCACTCCTCGCAAACTCAGAAAGTCAGCACCTCTGGGTCTCACCATGCCTTGTATAATGGTAATAACACTTCACTATGTCTACTGGAAATGCCTTGTCTAATGCATCTTAGGGTTGCATTAGCCTTTTTCACTGCCACATCACACTGGCAGCTCATAGTCATCCTGTGATCCATACATGCTACTTCTAGGCAGCATTATAAGAAAGAACAGCAGCTGGAAACAAGGTCAGCAGAATTAAAACCAGCATAATGGGGGAAAGGAAGGGGTCTGAGAGAAAAGGATGGCAGGAATAAAAGGAGGATCAGTTTAGGACAAATGATACCAGAAACAAAGAGGAGCTGAACATGGAAGATGATTGCAAGTGGAAGATTTGCAAAGGAAGAAAGGGCAACGAGAGGAGCTAGGTATAAAGTAGTCAGAGAGAAGAATGTGGTAGGGCTTGTGCAGGTGGAAGAATGGAAGGAAGGGGAGAGGTGAAGAGATGTTAGGTCAAAGATGAGGATGGAGTAAGAAGCCCTGAGATTTGGCTGTGAAGACTTATTAGAGACTTTAGTGATAACAGTTTCAGTAGACTAGAAAAAGTAGAAGGGATTCATGATTGGCTTGGACAAAAGAAACTCAAGGCAACAGTTGTAAATGGTTCATTCAGTGTTGATGAGTTTAGAGGTGAAGGGAAGAAGGGAAATGGGGCTGATGTTGGAGAGCTGGGGAGGTTTCATGGAGCTTTATAAAAGCAGGTAAGAACTTAAAGAACTTAGTCTATATAGGACACTATGGTTCTGGAGTGAGGGGCTGTGAGAATTATTGATGATGATGATTTACTATTTATATTATGGGTTGTGCCTACGAGCCCCAGTGATGGACAGGGCCCCTCGGCCCGTGCCGCTTCCCACAGCCCCATTGGCCTTGAATGGCGAACTGAGGCCAGTGGGAGCTGCGATCGGCCAAACCTGTGGTTGCTGCAGGTAAACAAACCGTCCCTGGCCCACCAGTGGATTTCCCTGATGGGCTGCATGCCAAAGGTTGTCCATCCCTGAGCTATACAAACACAAATCAAAAAGACCCAAATACTGAGACCCTGAATCAATTGTTTTTAAACAGTGTTCAGGATGTTCAGGATTGATTAGCATGATCAGAGTCAGAGAAGAGGAATTGCTTGAAAAGGGGGTGGGAGTGGAATTGGGGATTTTTAAGGATGACCTTGAAGAAAGAAAGAGATGGTGCTGGATGGAATGGGAAGGAAGACTGGTCCAGCCACAAAAAGCTTGTAATTGGTCCAGCATGCTACCGCCAGTCTACTCAGCAACAAGAGAACATGCCACTCTGGTATTCTGTTTACTGCACTAGCTCCCTTTACAGCACCACTTCAAGGTCAAGATCTCAGTTCTCATCTCTAAAGTCCTGCATGACACTGGTTCAAGCTACCTAAGGAACCACTTTTCTCTAATCTGTCATCTCGCATGACAGATACACTCCACTAGAACTATGAAACTGACACTCTCTCGGGTCAAACTTCTGAGAATGGAAGACAGATTGTGGCTGGCCCAAGACTATGGATTCTTCTTCCTCTGCATTCCAAATGACCTCTAACCCCATGGCCTTTGGAGCAGAATATAAAACTTAGCATTTTTCACAGCCTCAACTTAGTGTTTTTACATAAACAATTAAAAAAATAAAGGCAGCAAGAGATAGGGGAGGGGAGGAGAGAAAACTGGAGAAAAGGAGGAAGAAGAGGAAGAACTAAATGAGGTGGAAAAGAAGATGGGGTTAGGGAAAAGGAGGGAGGAAACCTGACTAGAGCAAGAGAGGATCAGTGGTGAACTCTGAAACAACATGGAAGTTGCTTAGGCCAGGTCTACAGCACTGCTTGCTGTGGTATAGCTTATGTCGCTCAGGGGTGTGCATGAGGCCCCCTCGTGAGTGACGTAGTTACACCAACCTAAGTGCCAGTGTGAACAGCGCTATGTCGTCGGGAGAGCTTCTCCCACCCACATAGCTACCACCTCTTATGGAGGTGGATTTATTATGCCAACAGGAGAACATCGGCATAGTCCGTCTTCACCAGAAGTGCTACAGTCTAGTGTAGACTAGCTCTAAGATGCTACAGTGATGAGGTAGGTGTGGGAGGGATGGATAGCTCGGTGGTTTGAGCATTGGCCTCCTAACCCCAGGGTTGCGAGTTCAATCCTTGAGGGGGCTACTTAGGGATTGGAGGCAAAAATCTGTCTGGAGCTTGGCCCTGTTGTAAGCAGGGGGTTGGACTAGATGACGTCCTGTCCAATCCTGATATTCTATGAGCATCTATATAGGGGGCAGCATGGAACCATGCTACAGCCCTGACGTTAGCAGCTACAACACCCCCCTTAAATCTAGGGCCACCCAGAGGGAGGGCAAGTGTGGCAATATGCCCCAGGCCCTGCAGGGGCCCCCCACAAGAGTTTTTTGGGGCCCCTTGAGCAGGGTCCTTCACTCGCTCCAGGGGCCCCAGAAAACTCTTGTGGGGCCCAGGCCCCCGGAGTTTCTTCCGCTCCAGGTCTTCAGCAGCAATTCAGCTGCGGGGGTCCTTCTGCCCCAGGACCCACCACCGAAGTGCCAGGTCTTCAGCAGCAAATTTGGCAGCCAAAAGCCCCAGGATCCCTGAATCCTCTGGGCAGCCCTGCTGAAATCATTGAGAGTTGAGGCCACTTACTCCAGGGATATACTTGGCCCCTGTTGTTAAAGAACTGTGATATGGCTGTATAACATGATTGAATTCTGTCAATACTGGCAAGAACAAACCATGCCATAAAGCAATTAGAACCCTGACATAATACAACTTGCTGTCTAGGTGGGTCCTGAATGATGTTCAGCTTTAAGCATCATTGCTCAGACATGTCTCACTGACACTGGCTTTCTTCATAGGCAGATAAAGGATTAGTCGTATAAACCAACTATTACGATTTTTTGCATTTATCTATGATTTAAGTTAAATCATTTTTTGTTTTGTTTCTTTTATTAAATATCTCCCACTCAGGTGTGTAATATCATTGCTTCCAAAACAAGCTTTTTTGAAATAGTATCACAACATATAGCAGTTCCATGAAAGCAAGAATGTTTTCTCCTAAGCCAAAAAGAAAGAAATGTTTATGGTTAGCTCATGGATCATACTTCCATAAAAGGCAACAACATAAAAACGTAGTGAAATTTACATACTGAAAAGAAAAGAGAAGAAAAAATTTAAACCCAGGCAGAATGACTTATTTAGAAATTATCTAGAGAATAATAAAACAAAGTGTTGGGTTTTTTTTTAACAGCTGCCTGAAACAACCTGTTTTAAATAAGAAGAAAGGTGAACAAAGCCAGTTGTTCAGCTTAGATCACCAAATGGAGTTTTTTAGGGTGTATGATGTATACTGCAAAAAATGTATTGCCTAGAATATACAACAGAACAGATTTCAACTTGTGGTCTTTTACTTATGCTTTTCCTACAAGGTTCAGTTTCAAGGATTTGGTATATATATATCTTTAATGCATACTTTCCACAAAAGGCACAGGGAACCACCTAGTTCAATATATTTTCAACAGTATATTAAAAAGTCGGTTTTTTTCTGAGTTTTTCTTTTATGATCTACCATGATCTACCATATCTTCCCATAGCTTAATAGATGTTAATGAATTCAATGGAACAGATGTTCCATTGAATTCATTAACATCTATTAAGCTATGGGAAGATATGTGGACAGGTGGAAGTTTGAAGACAGATTTGCACCTAACAAATAAGTGCTAATTATCCAGAAACATATAGCAAAGACAAGTACCCTAAAAGATCAAGAACACTAGAGCCTAATAATGAAAGGTTTTCATTGCTTAGGGTTTTTTATGGACAGTAATTTGCAGTTTGTCAAGCTACATGCTGCACATTTTCATATCTATAAGTAAATACAAATCCAGATAAATCTTTTGTTTTGTTTTGCTTTGTACTAATAGCAGCATCAGGGTTATTTGTAATATAGCTAGAGAATCTGGGGAGGTTGCAGATACCACCTTTGCTATTAATGTTACATATGTTCTTGCACTAAAGATAAAGAGCAAGGGAGAGAGCGGGGCTGTCCCTGGAAAGAATACAACGCAGTGTTTAAAGCAAATTTCATAATCAAATACTCATTTGCTAAGGGTGATGGCTACAGACACTTAAGAACACCAACAAAAGAGAGCAACAAATCAGAGTAATGTGTAGTTTGTTAGCACTTCATTAAATAGTTAAATCAATTTCCAGCTTCCCAGTTTCTCCTCTTCATTGTAGCAAAAGACTTAACCCAGCTATGTAGCACAAATTTTGAATTAGGCTGGAATTTGTGATTCCCCTCCCTTCCCTCACTTTTTCTTTTCCTTTTTTTGTCTTATGTGGTTTCTCAAATGTTGTGAGTGCAATTTGTTCTGGAATTTAGTGTTTTAAACTACTTCATGTGGCTGGAAACTTAAATGTAGAGATTAAAAAGCAAAAGTTGTGCTTACCTGTAAATCTTGTAAGGAATAAGCTAGACCTATTCAGTCCTCCTGTGTAAGCTGAGAGATTAAAAAGTAATTTTAAAAAGGCATTTAATGCTTAGTCTCTGAATTTAATTCCCAAACTTCAAAAGAGTATCCCAGGGTTAAAGGTGAAACTCTATTCATCCTTAGTTCATGCTGTTATATCTCATGTGCTCCATTATACTTTGGCACCGTGCAATAGCTAAAATAAATGAAGGAAAGTGTTTTAATTCTTAAACCCACTACACAAGACATATTTAAGGGAGACTCTTAGTCTTGGATACCGTGATGGGCTTTTCTATGTTGAAAAAAACCCAAAAAACACAGCAAGCAGCCAGCCAAACATACCATGATAAATGTGTGGGGAAAACATTTGTTTGAGAGTCAAGAGATTCTGTATATAATATGCATTTGTTTAGCTTCATGTCATAAAGCAAGACCTCTTTCAAGTTTTGCAGGATTTCCTTGAGAGTTAAATAAAATCTTGTCCTCCTCTATCAATCTAAGGGAAGGTGGTTTGTGAGGGGTTTTGTGGATATTGATACAGGTCCCTGATCCTACAATCAGAACCCTTACTCATACATAAATTCCTAATGGAACGCTACATAGGAGTCTGCCCAGTTTTCAAGACTGGGGCCTAGGAATGTGTAAACACACAGAATTCTAGTTAAGAGTGAAACAAAATCTATATCTGAAACCTGATAAGCTCTTTCTGATTCAATATGTTTTGAGAGAAAAATTAGTTATTTTTGAAAATGGATTTAAATACTTTTTAGCTGTTCACTTTTACTTAACAAATTAAATCCGTGTTCCATATGGGGGTAAAAGGTGGCGTGGTTCAAGGGCCATGATTTATGCAGTTACAGACCCACAAAGCAAGTAAAGATAAAAACATTAAACATATAAAAACTGATATGAATTTAGGCCTGAATCCTTGATCCAGTTGATGGGGGACCAATCTGCTTGGGGACAGGCTGGCTAGAGTAGTCAGGAGGGGATTAAACTAATAGCAAAAGGAGTGGGTAAAAAAAGGGAAGATATGGACACTCAGCACAAAAGAGAGATGCTGAGAACAAAATTAATCAAGGAACCAAAGGACATGATGAGAAAAAATTCTTTAATTGCCTATGCACTGATGTTTGGAGCCTGGGTAACAAGCAAGAAAAACTGAAATTGCTCATTTATGAGCATAAACTTGGTCTAATTGATAAGACTGAAACCTGGTGGGATGGCTTACACAATTGGAATGTTAAAATCAAGGGTTATAACCTAGTTAGAAAGGATCAAGTGGGCAAAAGGGTAGAGAGAGATGCAGTCTGTCAAAAGTGGTTTTACTGTTTCCGAGTAACTGATAACGTGGAAGAAAATGATCTTGAATGCTGATGGATCAATGTCCTAACAGATAAAGCACAAGATGGGGCATTAGTTGGTGTCTGTATTTAAAAGAGTAAACAGGATGACCTAAGTTATTATAGGCCTGTTAACCTGACATCAGTCCTAGGTAAGATAATCAAGCAGCTGAAAGGGGACTTGATTAATAATGAATTAAAGGAGGGTAATGTAATTAATGCCAATCAACATGGGTTTATGGAAAATAGATCCTGTCAAACTAACTTGATATATATTTTATGAGATTACAGTGATAAAGGTAATAGTATTGGCATAATATACTTACACTTCTGTTAGGTGTTTGACTTGTTAGTGCATGACATTTTGATTCAAGAAACTAGAATGATATAATATTAATCTGGCATACATTAAAAGGACTAAAAATGTGCTAACTAATAGGTCTCAAAATGTTACTGTAAACAAGGAATCATCATCAAGAGGGTTTGCTTCCAGAGAGGTCCTGCTGGCATCACTTCTTGTCTCTTCTCTACTTAACATTTGTTATCAATGGTTAAATGTAAATTTATATATATGGGAACAAAGAATGTCGGTCATACTTACAGGATAGGGACTCCATCCTTTGAAGCAGTGACTCTGATGAAAAAGATTTGGGGTCATGGAGGATAATCAGCTGAACATGAGCTCCCACTGTGATGCTATGGCCAAAAGAGCTAATGTGATCGTGAGATGCATAAACAGGAGAATCTTGAGGAATAAAGAGGTTATTTTACCTCTATATTGGCACTGGTGTCACTGCTGTTGGAAGACTCTATCTAGTTCTGGTGCCCACAGTTCAAGAAGGATGTTGATAAATTGGAGAGGGTTCAGCGAAGAGCCATGAGAATGATTGAAGGGTTAGAAACATACCTTGTAAGTGAGCTCCTTGAGTCTTTCAATCTATTTAGTTTAAGAAAGAGAAGATTGAGGTGTGACTTGACTACAGTCTATAAATATCTACATGGGAAACAAATATATATTGTGCTCTTCAGTCTAGCAGAGAAAGGTATAACATGATTCAATGGCTGGAATTTGAAACTAGACAAATTCAGACTGGAAATAAGGTGTAAATTTTTTATGGTGAGAGTCATTAACTATTAGAACAATTTACCTGGGGTCATAGTGAATTCTTCATTAATGACAATTTTAAAATCAAGATTGGATGTTTTTCTAAAAGGATCTTATTTTGGGGAAGTTCTATGGTCTGTGCTATACAGGAGGTCAGACTAGATGATCACAATGGTCCCTTCTCACCTTGGAATCTTTGACTCTATGTACATAGTTATATATTTGTTTTTCTATTTGTTTCTATTTTTTTACTTGCTTCTTTCTTCCAGTATTTTGGATTCCCACTTATTATTCTCCAGCCTCACTGATATTATCTTCCTTTCCCCCTACTGTGTGTGTGTGTGCATGCGCGTGCACATGCTTCTCCAGTTTCTTTCCTCTCTCCCTTCCTGACCTCTCACTTCTGCAGGCCACTTCAGCTTCTCTCGATCACGACTCATCCCTTGCTGTGTGCTATTTCTTCTCACACTCTAGGGCCCCAGCCCCACTCACACTCTAACCCAAATCCTGCTACACACAGGCCCCCAACCCCACTGTCTCCTCTAGATTTCTAGGGGATATGCCTAGTGTTATGCTGGCTAAAACTCAGCATGAGAACAGAGACACCCTTTGAAACAGGCATACACTGACTCATAGACTTTAAGGCCAGAAGGGACCACCATGATCATCTAGTCTGACCTCCAGCACATTGCAAGTTACAGAATCTCACCCGTCTATTCCTATAATAGACCCCTAACCTCTGACTGAGTTATTGAAATCCTCAAATCATGGTTTAAATACGTCAAGTTGCAGTGAATTCACCTTTTACACTAGTTTAAATCTGCAAGTGACCCATTCTTCATGCTGCAGAGGAAGGTGAAAACCCCCCACAGTCTCTGCCAGTCTGACCCAGGAGAAGATTTCTTCCTGACCCTAAATATGGCAATCAGTTGGAGCTGAGTATGCAGCTAGTAAAAAGTGCAGTCAGGGTGTATTGGCTGAATACCAGCCCTAAAATGAATATGCAAATACAGTTGATATATCAGTATCTTAAACTTTACAAGAAGAATTTTTTTCTTCTTAATGTGCCTCATGACTCTAGGTCAATACACAAACAAGAGTTTGGCAGGGCCAAGTACAAAGAGATTCTGGGCCATAACTGAGGCTCCTAGGTACTACAGCAATACAAACAATTCATAGGAGGGGTGGAAGCACCACCTGCTATAAAGGTAGCTTGACACTTCCCATTATAAGACCTTGTTTTCAGTTGTTTATAGGGAGGCAGTATGGACTAGTGGGTAGCACATTGGACTGGGACTCAGGAGACAAGGATTTTATTCCCATTTTGGCCTCTGGCCTGCTGCGTAACCTAGGGCAAATCACTGCTCTGTACCTTAGTTTCTTCATCTGTAAAATGGAGATAATGCTGCTTACCTCCTTTGTATAGTGCTTTGAGGTCTACTGATGAAAAGTGCTATGGAAGACCTAAGTGTTGTTATAACTCTGCCAAACAATAACTGCTGGGGCTGAAATTTTCCATGTCACATATCTATCTTAGGCTGATCTCTCTCTTTCTCTTTCTCTCTCTATCGTTTATTTTAGCGCAAACTGTTCAGCTTTCTTCAAGAATGATGCTAGGGAAAACACATTGTTTTGCCCATGTTACAAAATTCTAGTGATGTCTTCTTTGCAAGGCTCTAGCATTCTGCACTCTTGGAACAGGGATTTGAAATTTGGCAGGGAAATGCCCTTTACGTCAGGGATGTGCCTTTTGCCATCCCTGTGAAAATCTGCCCAAATGGTTAATCTAAGCCTTTGAAAAATCACAGTTTGCACATGTTAAAAACACCTTAGATTTGAGCAGCTAAATTTCCCCAAAGATTCCGTGCACACTTGGCAAGCTACAGCCCAGGGCTGGCAGGACTTTCCCTGTAAGTGCAGCTTTGAACTGCAGGACATGCTGAATTGAGAGCAGAGAGCGAGCCTGTCTCTCCTGTGCTTTCAAAGACACAGCTTCAGGCAGTGTGGAGGAGGAAGCTGCCTGATTGAATGACCCAGAACAAGAGAGCTGGACCCGAACTGGCAGTCTCTGTGTGTGATTAGCTTCACCCTTGGGGACAGGGTGGAGAGGCTGAGACTGTGACTTTGAAGAGGGAAACTGGTACTGAGAGTTGCAGAGGGGGCGGGACTGTGAGCCAGGGAGGGAAATGGGGCTAGCAGGGATGGGACTGGGAGCTAGTAAAAGACAGAGTAAAAGGAGGAGCTGTGGTGGAAACTGGGACTGACGGGGCCAGGATATAGGGACTGAGATGGGGTGAGGAGTCAGACATAAGATAGGGATGAGGAGTCAAATCTGATGAGGAGCTGGGGGTCGAGGTGTTGGGGAGGAAAGAAGTAGGGGTGGGTGGGCAAGGGAAAGAGAGTTGGAAGTTGTGGACACTGAGATGGGGCAAGGAGATTGTGACTATGAGGCAGTGGGGATGAGGAATATGGGTTAGGAGATGGGACAATTGGGGACCAGGGTGAAGGAGAGAAAGATGAAATGAAGAAGTGGGGAACTGAGCATGGCTGGGTAATGGCAGTGGCGATTGAGGTGTGGATCCTGGATTCCTCATCCACACTGCCTCATAGTCACAATCTCCCTGCTATCAGCTACTTCATATGGGGAGTCCACAACTGGCAAGACTAGGATTTGGGACTGGGGTGAAAAGCCTGAGGAATGGAGATTGGGACTGGCCAGGTGAGGAAAATGGAACTGGGATGAGGAGCCAGGGGTGGGGGTGAGGCAGGACTGGGACAAGGGCAGGTTACAAAGAAGGGAGAAGAAGGGGTCACCCTTGGGGGAAATGAGAAATAGACTCTGTGCCCACTAGCACACACTTCTCTTCAGAGCATGGAACGTAGCTGAAGATTCCTGAGTCTCACCATTCCTCTGCTGTTTGCACAAGCGGTGCATGACTCTTGCGTTTGGGGAGGCTGGGCGGGAGTCCCAGAAGTTCCCTAGAAGTGGGAGGGTCCACCAGCACCCGGACCGTGGCCCTGCCTCTTGCTCCATTCAAGACCCCACCCCACTCTGCCTCTTTCTGCCCCAACTCCACCTCTTTCCCGCTGCTCTCTTCACCTGCCTGCTGTTCACAGCTCTTTGCCCCCTTCCCCAAGTTCTCACCCACTGCTCCTTCCTTTCTGCCCCCTTCCCCTGAGTGCCCTGCCCTTTGCTCCTTTCTGCCCCCTCCTGCCATAAGTGCAAGCGATGAGGGCAGAGCAGGTGGAAAGGAGTGAGGGGCAGGTAGTGGGAGGGCCTCGGGGGAAGAGGTGGAATGTGGGCAGGAAGAAGTACAGTGCAGGTGGGGCCACAGGGATAGAGGCCAAGCGGGAATGGGACCTCGCATTGGAGCACAGGTGGGGCCATCATCTGGGTTCCACTAGACCCCACACTTCTCAGGAGCTGCCGGTGGTGGCACTCCAAAGGTGGCAGGCTGGCGCATCTCCAAAGGGAGGTGTGTCTCATCCAGCATTTCTTGTCCCATTGGGGAGGCTTAGCCTCCCCAAGCATCTTATATCCGCCGCTCATGGCTGTCTCCAAATATCTGTGAAATTTACAGCCGAAGTGTTCCATCCGCCTCTAGTGTTGGTCCATAAAGAGGATAACAACCTGCTACTGCTATCAGCTACTTCATATAGTCAGGGCCGGTTCCAGGTTTTTTGCCGCCCCAAGCAAAAAAAATTTTGGCTGCCCCCCACTCCAGCCCTGGGCTTCCTCCCAGCACTCTCCTGCTGCCCCAGCCCTGGGCTCCCCCCCCACCAGCTATACCCCCTGCTGCCCCAGCGCTGGGCTCCTTCCTTTTCACCTCCACCAGTGCCTTACCCTGACCTGCACTCCCCTTCTGCCCCGCAACTTGGACCCTCCTGCTGTCCCAGCCCTGGGTCACTGGTAACTTGCTCCCAGGGCGAGTCATTCAGCAGGAATTTTGGATGTGCACAGAACACAGACAGGATTGGTTCCCATATGGTTACAGAACTGCAGCAAAGTGGAACAATTTTCAGCTTGTGTGATTGGAGGATATCTGGATGCATATTATAAGACTGTCCTACATAAACGAGGAAAAGTTGAGATGGATTTATTATTCTTTTGTTCCACTCTTTGTTTCTATGGGGAATTTGCCAATGCAATATTACTGTCTTCCTTTTAAACAAATAAAACTTTTTTTTTTTTTTTTTAAAAAAAAGGCCAATAGCTGTTGAAAATAGCAATTCCAGTCCTAAAAACCACTGGGAAGCATTTCTTGCTTCTTCATTTCTTATCCTCTTTTTCTACAGCAAGTTACAGTGAATCAGTATATTTGATTTAGGAGAAGTGAAGTAACAGCTGCCCGAATTGAGCTTGAGCACTCCTGAATTTTGAGGGTGTTCAAATCTGGAAGGCAGGTACTAGATTCCCTTTCTGAATATTAGCTAAATCTGGAAAGGAAATGTCAGTTTCTGCTTCTGTGGCTCAGAAGTGGAAATCCTTCCATGTGCCTGGTACTGTATCTAAAAGCTGCCAAAGTCCCCTAGCAGCAGGGCCGCCCAGAGGAGGAGGCAAGTGAGGCAATTTGCCCCAGGCCCCAGGCCCTGCAGGGACCCCCACGAGAGTTTTTCAGGGCCCCTGGAGCGGAGTCCTTCACTCGCTCAGGAGGCCACGGAAAACTCTCGTGGGGCCCGGGCCCCAGAAGCTTCTTCCACTCCGGGTCTTTGGCAGCAATTCAGCGGCAAGGGGTCCGACCGCCGAAGTGACCCGAAGACCCGCGGCAGGGGGGTCCTTCCGCCCTGGGACCCGCCGCCAAAGTGTTGGGTCTTCGGCGGCAATTCGGCAATGGGGGCTCCCCACCGCTGGTCTTCGGGGCACTTCAGAGGCGGGTCCCGGAGCAGAAGGACCCCCCACCACTGAATTACCACTGAAGCGGGAGCCCCCCACCGCTGAAGACCCCAGGCCCCCTGAATCCTCCGGGCGGCCCTGCCTAGCAAAGCCTCCCCTCCCTTACTTTTCATTTTAAATTCTAGTGGGATCCACGTATGTCCGTTGCTAGATGATACAGAGGTGCACTGTCCATTTAGGCCACCCAATTCCTTCTTTGTGGGTTGCAAGGTAAGGTCACACCAGTATCCCTAATGCAGTCTGGGGAAGTCTTCTGAAGGGGATATCTGGGGCAAAGCCTTCTATTCCTTGGGCACACTTGTTCCCCATTCACAATGCCACCCCTTTCAACTCGCAGCATGGCTCAGCTACCTCACTCCCTACCCCTCCCTTTTCTGTTGATAACTGCCAAGGGATTGCTGGGAAAGGTAGTTCTTTCTCTGCTCCAGGGCTGGCTCTATAGGCAGGGAGCTAGGCTAGGAACTACAGCTCCCAGGGTCCCATGGGTTCTCAGCTCCCATGCTGGATCCGGAGCTGCTCTGTGCCTCGGCTTCTGCAGGGTTGTGAGAGGGGAGGAAGTGAATTAAAAAAATAAAAAAAAAAGGATGGCCAAAATGATGCCCGGTGGAAATATACCACCCCAAGCACCTGCTTGTTTTGCTGGTGCCTAGAGCTGGCCCTGCCATTAGTTCAAGAGGCAGAGGTATATCTGGTGGATCTAAAGGTTCCATCTCTGCTGATGACCCCTGTGGATGTCATTATGATGCTACATGATGTAATTTCTGTTGTCAGTTTGCTTTTTAACAAACCTAGGAACTTACACACAAACTACATTAAGTGAGTATTTATTAAGGTTGCAAAGTCAAACACTCAAACATTTGGAAATGCCAGAATTAAGGCTAATCTTCATTTGGCTTCCAAGTACCTATGCATTATGATACAGTCTTTAATTACATGATCACATTATTTTTTTCATGGGTCCCCAGATTCATTCAGTGCATAGGATGGATGGTACTTATTGATTAGCTAGTCAATATTATGTTTTCTCCTCGTTGTTTTATGTGTGGTTCCAGGCCTTATTTACTGTACACTATTCAAACCTTGCTCTGAAAGCTTTTCTATAGTTTCTGATTACATCACAAATAAGAACGAATTTATTTTTCAACAGCTCTATGAGAAAATTGGGTATTTTTATCCTCTTTTTACAGATAGGGAACTTAGGCACAGAGACATTAAGTTGTGTGCCCAATTTGAGATGCCTACTACCTGATTTTTCAGAGTACTTTGCATTCTACAGCATTTACATGCTTAAATTGCAGCTCCCATCGACTTCAGTTGCAGATGTGACCGCTGAGCACTTCTCAGGTTGGGAAAACAGAAAATGAGGCACACACAATTAGTGACCACCTGTTAAGAGTTTGGTTTTAAGTGATTTTCCCAGCATCACATAACTCTGTGGCAGAGGCACAGATAGAATCTAATTCTCCATGGAAGCATTTAACTACCTTAAACCATAAGACTGAACTTTATTTTCCTGCAGTCCCACCTCATTCCCTATACACCTTACACTTCAGCAAAATGTGAAGCCGGGGTCCTACAAGAACCTCTTTCACTGCACAGCCATGGTTCATGTCCAGAGCAGTGCCTTTCCGTGCGCTGAACAGGGCAGGGGTCCTGTAGGAAAAAAGTATGTGATCATGTGATTAAAGGCTGTATCATAATACATGCTCACAAAGGAGCTGAATTATGGGTGCACAGGCAACCTTAACTCTGGAATTTTCTAATTTTTGAGTGCTTGACTATGCAACCTTAACTATATTTATGTATAACAACAGAGTGCTGCAGTGTTTCCATTTAACTATATATTTGATTTTATTTCTTAAAAGTCCAGCTTCTGGAATCCTGTGATTAATGAAAGCTTAAAAGTCTCTTGTTTAAAAAAAAAAAAAAAAAGTTTCTAGTCCTCAGACTTGTGGAGAAATAAAGCCTGAAAAGGTGACCCAAACACAGCATAGAGGATCAAAGGGCATTTAAAGGACCCAAAAATCTCAATGACGGGATGGGGAGGGAGCGGCGTGATTCATGATATTTAAACACCGGGGGTTGACAATACTATGCTTTTCTGTCCTGTTACTGTTTCTTGTGATTGTCCTGCTGCCATGCATCTGCTTTTAAAAACAAACAAGCAAGTTTATTATTTTTGGAGTTGTGGTGGGGGCACGGCAGCAATAGATTTCCTTTATTTACATAAGTATGAATGGACCATAGGGTCCATAAATCATCAACAAGGGTATGACTGTTAACTTTAACACACACACACACCCAAAAAAACAAAACAAACAAACAAAAAAAAAAACCAAGCTTTTCTGCAGCTAAAGGAACAAAAGTGGCAACTCAGCCTGGTAAACTTCTCTTTTGCACATACTTGTTTAATTTAAAAGAACATAACTCGTAGATGCTCCCTGATTTCAAATGAATATCTTATAACTGCTAAGTTATAAACCTGGTGGTGAAGGGTGGGAAGCTGATAATAATAAACCGGGGGGTGGGTGGGGGGAGAGGGGAGATGGGATTATAGCAGAATGCTGACAAAAGCAAACCTTGAAGATAGTTAAACTGATTTAAATTCAGAAGCGTCAAATCAGTGTGGAGAACTCTTTCATATCCATTTTTGCTAAAGATAACTTCCAAGAAAGCAACTGCATGAAAAGGTAACTTAAAAGTTGTTTGCTATTCATTAGTTGTATTGTATTTTGGATAGAATTCTTTATATTGATCAATTGTTTACCTAAATCCTGGCTAACTTCAGCTCAGTATGCTGTATCTTCAGCTAATGTGATTGTGACTTACATTCAGCCATGCTGAATAGAATTGGCTGGAATCCAGTTTTTCTGAAGGGAAAAAAAGTGATGGGAGGATAGAAGGGATGCGGCTTTCCCCCCATCTAGAATAGATTATGCATTTTGCTAAGCCTTTCTGCAGCCAGTTTATTTTCTTTTCCTAAGAACTGCCTTCCTTCTAGAGTCACTGGGCTCCACCCCTTCTCACTGACCAAAGTAAATCTGCACAATAATGAACCATATAAGGGAGGGATGACATCATCAGTGAGTGGTCCCAAGCTGTTTTGCACAACATTCACCTTTCATTGTTCTGATGACATGGCTGGAATGTGATGGCTAATTCCCTGTGGAGCAGGCGGTTGAGCACGGCCTGCTAAAGTTCTTCAGCAAGTGTGGGGTTTTTTTGTTTTTGTTTTTTTTTCTTTTACTTTTTGCAAATATATATATGTATATTCCTAATTGTGAGGTAAGAAAATCAAGATCTGCTTTTATTTAACAAATGTTAGTTGCTCTTATACATGCGCCTTTCACTTGTTAATGGGTTTACTTGGCAAGGAAACAGCTGTAAGTGTTATTGAAAAGAACAGCTTGGGAACTGGGTTTGTACATTAATGAAGCACTGACTAATCTGACATGTTCCAAAGGGAGAACTCTACAGTCTTTTAAGTTACAGCTCTCTTAAGACTTTAACTCACTTGGAAGGGAGGAACAACTCTGTTAAGGTACTGGCATGGTCTTAAAATAACTTATGTGGAATGTTTGGGTTTGAAGAATCCAGAGACCATTTAAAGGTACACCTTGTTTTGGTGCTCATATTTTGTGCTTCTGTGTGTGTTTCTCTGTGTGTGTGCGTGTGCAGACAACATATTGAAGTGTTAAGGAAAAGACAACCTCGGACCAAAGACACTTTGGGGGAATTTAATCTCTGATCTAAATTTGAAATCTTCTTTATCTCACTAATGTATTTTGAATGCTTCCTGCCTGCATCCCTTTCTGACATATGCTGCAACTCTTTATCTTTTAATTTATGATTTCTTTTAAAGCCAGAAGAAAAAAATATCTGGGTAAAGTGCTATTATTTGGAGTATTTTCTTGCATCCTGAACAATTTTGTTTGTTTGACGATTCTTGGTTCTTTTCTGATGTGAATAAGGAATTTGGAAAGCTGGCGAGGCTCTGGAGCTAATAAGTGTAATTGCTCTAAAATAGTGAGCTTACTTAGTGCCCAGTTTCAAAGAGGAGAGGACAAGTTAAGAGTGATGAGCCATGTTAACCAAATGTGATTTTAATAACAAATAAATAAAACTGAAACAATCAGCTAGCAAGTTCCAAAAGAAGGAAGAAAAGACAAACCCTATTGTTGTTGTCTAAGGTCAGCAGAGTGTATCCTCCTAAATAAAGGAAATGAGTTTCGCTGTCTATGTTTATAATTGTGAAATTCCACAGGGCTAAAATTATTAATGTACAAGTCTGATTTCATTTAACACAGTCACTTCTCAGAAATTTGCAATGTGTAGTTTTCCTATGATAGACAAGGTGGGTGAGGTAATGTCTCTCTTACCAACAGAAGTTGGTCCAATAAAAGATAAGCTTTCGAGCTACACAAAGCTCTTCAGATCTGGGAAATGTACTCCAAGTGTCACAGCTAAATACAAGATCAAATTTAGTTTAGCATACGTAGTCTATGCTTTATTTTTATGATGCAGGTAACATTTTCCCATAGATTACCAGCATTGGTGATCACATATTTAACGAACCTTTACTTTTTTTATGCAATTTATAATTTGCTAAATTGAACAACTATTCATAAATGTTCTGTATCAGGATAACTGCAACATACCTTCCCCTTTTCTTCTGCTAGATGGCTTTGAAATTTCAGGAACTAGCAGGAAAAGGAATTCATACAAATATATTTCATTCATTCTCTTTGCTAATGGATCCCAGGACTGATTACATCAGTTTTACTGTGGAGGTTTTCTCTTCTCTTTGTCAGTTCATATGGACTTGGGGGAGAGATTGAACCCAAAAATTTCAAAAGTGTCCACTAATTTTGGGTGCCTTCATATATTTTGTAGTGTCCACTTGAATAGTAGGCCTGATTTAGTTGTTTGCTGTTTGTTTCCCAGGAAGACATTAAGCACCAGCATCTTTCATTAACTTTCGCTGGAATTGTGGATGCTCAGAATTTATGCAAATCAAGTCCTAGGTGTCTCAAGATGTGCATCCAAAAATGGAGGTACTCAGAACTAGTGGATGTTCTTAAATATCTGGGCATCACTGCAGACCCCAACCCCCTCCTCCACCACACACACTCTCAATCCGTATGAGAGTTAGATTTCCCAGTGACCTATGAAATAATAGCTTCTCCAAAATAATTTGTGTAATTTAAGCCTGAATAAAGTAGGGAAGGAATTGCTTTATTTAAAACATATACATTTTTAATTGAAAAAAAAATCTACTCAGGTTTTTTTCAATAACGTTTGATGGGCAATTACTTTCTAACTCGGGGTGAGCACATTTTTGGCCCGAGGGCCACATCGAGGAATACAAATTGTATGACAGACCATGAATGCTCACAAAATTGGGGTTGGGGTACAGGAGGGGGTGCGGGCTTTTGGGTTGTACTGGGGATGAGGAGTTTGAGGTGTAGGATGGTGCTCTGGGCTGGGACCCACGAGTTTGGAGAGTGGGAGGGAAATCAGGGCTGGATCAGGGGTGCAGGTTCTGGCTAGGGGTGTGGGCTGTGGGGTGGGACTGGGGATGAGATGTTTGGGGTGCTGGAGGGTGCCCTGAGCTGGAATCAAAGGGTTTGGAGAGTAGGAGGAGGATTCGGGCGGAGGCAGGGGTTTGGGGCATGGGGAGAGGCTCAGAGGTGCAGGCTCCGAGCGGCACTTATCTCAAGCGGCTTCTGGAAGCAGTGGCATGTCCCATCTCTGGCTTCTATGTGGAGGCGCGGCCAGGTGGTTCTGCACGCTGCCTCATCTGAGGCACCACCCCTGCAGCTCCCATGGAGTGCTGGATGGGACCACTGGAGTGTGTAGGAGCTGGAGCGGGGCCATGCCACGGATTCCTGGAGCCACATGGTGCAGCCCCTGACCCTGCACCCCAGCTGGAGCACCGGAGCAGGGCCAAGCCACATGATTAGGCTTGTGGGTCACCTTAAAATGGCTCACGGGCTGGATCTGGCCCATGGGCCATAGTTTGCCCACCCCTGTTCTAACTGGAAACAATGAGTTGCATGGCCTCTCAAATACTCCTGCCGAAACAAACTTCCTGTATGTCAACACTGCAATTAAAGACCTGTGCCAGCTGAGTTGGGCTCGTGGGGCTCGAGCTAAGGGGCTGTTTAATTGCAGTGTAGAGGTTCGGGCTTGGGCTGGAATCCAGGCTCTAGGACCCTGAGAGATGGGAGGCCCCAGAGCTGAGGCTGCAGCCCAGCCTCGAATGTCTGAGCCCCCTGGGCCAGCCGCAGGTTTGTAACTGCAATGTAGACATACCCTGTGGCTCAGTTTGAAAGAGAGGGAAAAGGAGCTTGCTTTCCTGATGCTTCCTCAAGATGGTTGTGTAACTGGCAGGAGCAGTGTAAGCTGGTGCCGTAGGCCCCCTCAAAGAGGAAGATGGCTTTCATTAGCTGGCTGCATCTTCACAATAACTTACTCTATAGATTTGAATTTTTATTTATCTACATGCACCCACCATTCACAAACCACAGGAAACGTGATATACTAACATCAGAAGTTTTCAGTGCTAGAAATGTAAATAACTAAAGTGTGTCTTTCTATCCTTTAACAGTAATTCTGAAATTTATTATTTCTTCTTCTTTGCATTGTGGGAGCACCTAGGAGCTCCATTAACTCCATTGTGCCAAGTCCTTCTTGTGTTAGGCACGGTACAAACAGAACAGAAAAAGGGTGCCTGCTCCAAAGAACTCACACAGTTTCTCCTTCCTCTGACACTGTCCATTATCCCACTGAACTGGGGGTTCTATTCCTGGTGCTGCCATTGACTTGCATGGGTAAATTACTTAACTCTGTGCCCTAGTTAAGCCTATCTGCATAATGGAGTTAACGATGCTTACCCACCATTATAAAGTACTGAGACATAAAAATGAAAAGTGCAATATAATCTATTATAATGATTTTCAAAAGTCATTTGGGGTACATCAATTTTTGGATGCTCAATTTGAAACACCCTAAAGGGACCTGATTTTTAGAAACTGCTGAGCCCCCTCCCTTTGAAAATCAGGAGTTTTAAATTATCTCAAATTGAGCACCTAAAATTGCTAGTCACTTCTGAAAATCCTGGCTTATAAATGTATCTAGGTTCTCATATTGACTCTAAGTGCTAACTATCATTATCAGTTTTTATTCACCCATCGTGAAGAATGTTTAGTAAATTTCAAATTTGTGCATGACATTGTAAAATTGTCCCTATGGCCATTGAAGCAGAAACTTCCCATATGTTTTAGATCAGAGTGATGTTTGCATTCTATGTGCACTTTTCAGATTCAGAGAAGGATTGGTTGGAAGTTATAATGCACAGAAAGATTTAAAAAAATTATGTTTGTTTTGAAATCTTCAATATATTTGAGAGAAAAGAATTTATATGTATTAGGTGAACTACACCAAAAGAAACTTGGCTGTCACTTTTTTAAAGGATAACAGACTGGCGGTTTAAGGAGACCTTCAGTTGACAGTCTATTATATCTATTGTTGGCTATATTTAGCTAGCAGCAGTGGACTGCTTGGTATAGAAGTACTCATACTGTCTGAACAGCAATAGTGTTGATCTGTTTCAGTGGAGCAAAGAACTGTGGAACCAACCAGCCAACTAAATGAAATACCTCTGGCCTTCTTCCTCACCTCCATCAGCCAAAATTGGCCCTTGGTATTGGTTGAGGTTCCAGTATTTCTCTTACTGGTGTGCAAACAAAATAAGTCGTATATAAACTAGATCTCCATAACAACTCTACTCTAAACTCTTCAGGTGACACACTGTTGTACTGTCCTTTTAAAAAAAATTGTCTCCATCTGCAATATGTAATGAATGTTGAAGTTCAGCTCTACTCTGAAAAGTGACTAGGAAAATGGCATTGTGGGGTTCCATGTTTGTGTGTCAATGATTGAACTTGACAGATGCAGGAAAAAGACAAAGAACAACAATATGTGGTTAAACAAGGCTGTAACTTTTATTTATTCAGTAAACCAATCAGCTTTGAAGGAGAGTAAAACCGCCCAGCAGACCAAGTCCAATGCAGATTCCAACTAAGAAACCCTCACTCAGCCTCCCCAGGTTTGCTGCTATATAAGAGATTAGGTCCAGCAACCTATTTCCCCTTTCACCTGTTCTTTGTCGTATGAGTATTGGGGGCCCAGATGAAAGAGGACCTCTGTCTGCATTAGATCTTATAGACTGATACGCTTATCCATCAAATCTCAGTCCCCGCTGCCATAGCTTAATCATTTATCAGTTTGCCAGTTGGGCCTGCACCATATTCCTTCCTGCTCAGTCTATAAGGGTGTTTTTTTGGTGAGTCATTGGAGCCTATATAGGTCAGTGTGACTCAGATAGCCTTAACAACAGCATCCAAGCTAATGCTGGAGGCAAAGCCTACTGATAAATCAGTAGTAAAGGTCAAGATGGACCAGCATAGCTTGGGTTTCTGCTGAAATTCCAGTTAACCATTGAATCTGAAGTATTGTATAGTACGTGCCATAGCAAGATAAAAGTCACTTTTATTCTGCTGCTTAGCAGTAACACTAAAACAAGGTTGTAGATTTCCGCTATTACTGTTACACCACTTCCAGTTTTGACATGGTTCTACCACTCATCCAGGGCCGGCTCCAGGCCCCAGCACGCCAAGCGCATGCTTGGGGCGGCATGCCGCGGGGGGCGCTCTGCCGGTTGCTGGGAGAGCGGCAGGCGGCTCCGGTGGACCTGCCGGAGGTCCACCGGAGCTGTGGGACCAGCGGACCCTCCGTAGCCAAGTCTGCGGGAGATCTACCAGAGCCGCGGGACTGGCGAGCGGCAGAGTGCCCCCTGCAGCGTGCTGCCATGCTTGGGGCAGCGAAATGGCTAGAGCCAGCCCTGCACTCATCCTCCACAAAAACAACTTTCAGTGGTTTCTGTGGACACTGAAATAGAAGTTTACTATTTGATGAAAGACCATTTCTTAAACTGCAGGCCTTCTGATTTTACTGTGTAGGAACTGAGACAGAGTTGAGTGCTGTGAAGGTCCAACACAACACTTGTAAAGATGCACACCCACACTAATTCCTTCATACAGAAGTACTGTAACATTAATTCTTCAAAGTGGCTGTATTGTTTGTGAAAGGTTCAAACCCGACTGCCCCAGAAATAGTAGTGTTCCATTAGCTCTTTGAATAGGGATGGCATAACAATGGCAGTGCCAGCTTATCTGCATGGCTCTGCTCCTGGGTCTCATCCCCAGCTTCTCTTCTATCTTCATAAACAGTTCTTTCTGTAAGGAGCTTTATTATTAATAGCTTCCTGTTACGGTTCTAACTCTGCTTAGCAGATTAGTTGGCATACACAGTTGTTGACAGACGACCAGTACTATCAAACCACAAGCACTGAAAAATCAGAGTCAAGCATGCAAAAACCATGAGATTGTCTTAGAAATCATGAGTTTTAAAAAAAACAAAACTAAACCAAACCATTTTGGTTCTTTTTATTTGCTTTCTGATTTTTGAACCTTTAGGATACATTGGGGTCACATTTTCAAGCTTTTCTCTGCAACTATGAAGACTAGAAACATACTATTTCTTTTTTTTTTTAATGAAAACTCAAGTTCTCGCATATTTGTATGACTCCAGGAGTTGGATGTTTAAGAATAACACTAAATATTATGAGTCATGATAAAATAGTGAGAGTTGGCAGCACTGCACCATGGCTTCATAAGTAAAGCAAAAGAGTTTTTACATAACCCTTTGTGAAGGTATGTATCCTATGTTTTTAAAAACACTGCAGGAAGCCAATCAGTGGGAGTATGGGGAAAGTTGTAGGCAGATACTCTTGAATATTGCAGAGAGAGATGGAGTAGCCTTGGGAATAATAGGTTTTGCTAATAAAATTCCTTGTTCAGTGTTAAAAGTGACTCTTTCTACGATTCTTTATCATTGTCAGATGGCACTGTAACTTGACCCACGCAACCTGGACACAGCACCTGTTAGGGTAGTTTAATCTCCATGTCCATTCAGTCCTTTCCAACAGTCTCAGAAAAACAGATCATGGAGAATAATCTGTAAGAAATTACACAACAAGGTTAGCTGTTGTTTCTGCTGGTTTAATATCAGCAAGCAAATTACGACTTTCTTGAGGTTATTTAAAAATACATTTGTGGATTGTACTGCATTGGTCAGCTGTGAGTAATCAGATAAGTCACATGACCTTTCCTGGCATGTGCGAGGATTTCTGATGCAAATACATAATTTCTGCTAATATTTGTCCATGTGACTTTGACACCTCTTCTGTGAATATTTATGCCAGTAAAGGTTGTTTATTCAGATATTAATGGGAAATGAATGCAAGAAGCATGTGTATAGTTGAAGCAAATTCATTTAGGTCAAGATTTTCAAAACTGATGATTGATTTTTGGGAACTCAATTTGCAGTAAAGGGGCCTGTTGTTTTTTTTTCCCAGAGGACAGAAGGATGTTGACTAGAACAAGTGCAATGATTAGTGTGGTTGTCATTTTGGTTTTTTATATATTTGGATTTAGGGGGTGGATTTTTTTTTTCGTAGCCATTATTAATCAACACTCCATCTTGGTATAGCTATGCCAACTTAATCCTCAGGGCAACATAGCTATGTCAATAAAAGAATGCTTCCAGTGATGTAGCTGCCATCATTCAAGGAGGTAGTGTTTTAATACCAATGGAAAAACCCCTTCCATGGGTGTAGGCTGCATTTACGCTACAAGGTTATGCAATATTGTCTACATAGTGTAGACATCCCATTAAATTCACTTAGATTGGTACTTACCTACCAAAACTAACCTACACCTTCTCCCTGTGCATTGCCTTTAAATTTGGCCTACTGAGTCCAAGGGAGTGAAAACATGTCTAACTAAAGTAACTCATAAAGAGGAGAAAAGAAAATAACAGGACTGTGAAAGAGGGAGTAAATTAAAGCATCATCTGTTCTACTTTTTTCTAGTTCTTTGGCAGGTACTGGATACCCATTTAGCTTCTCTTATGCTCATTCAAATATTTGGTGCAAGGTCATAGAGGAGTTTTTAAACTAAGGACTGGGGGAAAGCCAACAAATGCTGAGGAGTGTACTATTCAGATAGATGCATCGCAAATGATGAGGAGTGTACTATTCAGATAGATGCATCGCTTAGGGGAGGATTTATTAACGAGGATTCTCTATATCCTAGTAAAGAGAAGAGGATAGAAGTTGATTAAGTACAAGTAGAAGCTGAAGATAAGTAGTCAAATGAAAGAGCCCCAGTCAATTACATCACACGAACACAGATAACTAAATATTGATACATTTTATCAGCACTTGCATACAAATGCAAGAAGTCCAAATACTAAACTGGGTGAACTTGAGTGCCTGGAATTAAGTGAGAATATTGATATAAGAGGCATCACAGAAACTTGGTGGAATTTTGATTATCAATGGGACATGGTAACACCAAAGTACAAAACATATAGGCATGACAAGAGTAGGTGGCACTGGTGGGAGAGTAAATTAAAGTGGGAGAGTGGCACTATATGTGAAAGAAAGCATAGAGTCAAATATAATAAAAATCTTAAATGAATCAAACTGTACCAGAGAATCTCTATGAATAGAAATTCCATGTTTGAATAATAAAACTATAGCAGTAAGAATATACTACTGACCGCCTGACCAGGATGGTCATGGTGATTGTGAAATCCCTAGGGAGATTAATGAGGTTACGAAAACAGACAGCCCAATAATATTGGGGGGTTTCAACCACACCCATAATGACTGGGAATGTGTCACCTGAGAATGGCATGCAGAGATAAAATTTCTACACGACATAATTACTGCTTCTTGGGCAGCTAGTCCTAGAACCCACAAGTGGGGAGACAGTTCTTTATTTAGTCCTAAGTGGTGCACAGGATCTGGTTCAACAGGTGAATATAGCTGAATCACTCAGTAATGTTGACCATAATGTATTAAATTTAACATCCTTGTACGGGGGAAAATGCTAAGAAATCCACCACAAAAAGGCATCCTTTAAAAATTAGAAGACAAATCCAACTGAGGAAAATAGAAAGGAACATAAACTCTCTCAAGTCAAGTGTAAAAGTATTATTAGGCAAGTCAAGAAAGCACTTCAAGAACAACAAACAAAAGACAAAAAAACTAACAGCAATTTTTTTTTTAATACATCAGAAGCAGGAAGCCTGCCAGACAATCAGCGGGACCACTGGACAATTGAGGTGCTAAAGGAGCACTCAAAGAAGACAAGGCCATTGTGGAGAAGCTAATGAATTCTTTTCATCTGTCTTAACTGCAGAGGGAGAGAGATTCCTACACCTGAGCTATTCTTTTTAGGTGAAAATCTGAGGAACTGTCCCAGATTGAGTTGTCAGTAGAAGAGATTTTGGAACAAATGGGTAAATTAAACAGTAATAAGTCTGTAGGACTAAAGGGTATTCATCTGAGAGTTATCAAGGATCTCATATGAAATTGCAGAACTACTAACTGTAGTATATAACCTATTGCTTAAATCAGCCTCTGTACCAGATTACTGATGGATAGCTAACATAATGCCACTTTTTAAAAATAAGGTTCCAGAGGCAATCCTAACTTCAGTACCAGGCAAATTGGTTGAAATTATGGTAAAGAATAGAATTATGAATTGACATGATTTGTTGGGGAAAGAAAATCATGCCTCCCCAATCTATTAGAATTCTTTGAGGATGTCAGCAAATCAGATTTGAGGATGTCCAAATCAGATCAGATATTAGGAATGGCAATATACAAAAACCTGTAGGAGAACACTTCAACCTCCCTGGCCACACTATAGCAGACCTTAAGGTGGCCATCCTGCAGCAAAAAAACTTCAGGACAAGACTTCAAAGAGAAACTGCTGAGCTTCAGTTCATCTGCAAATTGACACCATCAGCTCAGGATTAAACGAGACTGTGAATGGCTTGCCAACTACAAAACCAGTTCTCCCCTTGGTTTTCACCTCAACTGCTAGAACAGGGCCTCATCCTCCTTGATTGAACTAATCTCGTTATCTCTAGCTTGCTTTCTTGCTTGCATAATATAACCTGCCTATGAAATTTCCACTACATGCATCTGAAGTGGGTATTCACCCATGAAAGCTCATGCTCCAAAATGTCTGTTAGTCTATAAGGTGCCACAGGATTCTTTGCTGCTTTTACAGATCCAGACTAACACGGCTACCCCTCTGATACTTGACCACAGGTTAGAAAACAGATGACTAGCGGGATATGAATGAGGTCTATAAAATCATGAATGATGTAGAGAAAGTGAATAAGGAAGTGTTTTTTTTGCCCTTTTACATAATAGTAGAACTAGGGGTCACCTAATGAAATTAAGAGACAGCAAATTTAAAACAAAAATAAGAAAGTATTTCTTCACACAAGGCACAGTCAACTGTGGAACTCATTGCCAGGGGATGTTGTGAAGACCAAAAGTATGACAGGGTTCAAAAAAGAATTAGATAAGTTCATGAAGGATAGGCCTATCAATGGCTATTAGCCAGGAAGACCAAGGATGTAGCCCCTGCTCTGAGTGTCTCAAAATCACTGACTACCTGAAGTTGGGACTGGACGATGGGATGGATCATTCAATCTTTACCTTGTTCAGTTCATTTCCTCTGAAGCATTTTTCACTGACCACTGCTGGAAGATCGGATACTGGCTATTTTTCTGATCCAGGATGGCCATTTTTATGTTCTTATGAATCTAATTTACGCTGAGCCATATTCAGAGGGGATATGTACCTTAATTGAATGTCAGTAATTTAAACACCTAGGCTGTTTTAAATTAACTTTTTTGGGAAAAGGGGCTTGAGAGTTTTCAAGGATACAGTTCTTTTTGCTTACCTGACCTTATAAGGGCTTAGTTCAGCAGTTCTTGTTTGTTAAGAAACTTGCAGTACGGAGCTTGGCGTTGGTAGTGCCATCCTATGTACAATTTCCTAGAATGTATAAAGACAGTGCATGTTGCTTGGGGATCTTCTTTTTTTCATTTTATTTTTTTCACGTCTCTTAGGGGATGCAACAGACAAACTGATTTACTCCCATTCCTAGTACATTTTCTTTTCTCTTCTGCTAGCTTCCTTGATTTCCCCCTCTCTTCCCCCTACCCATTTCTCTGTGCTATGTGCTACAGCATCCTATACCTGATAGTTAAGGCTGCAATTTTGTCATGGAGGTCATGGAAGTCACAGATTCTGTGACTTTCCGTGACCTCCGTGACTTCTGCAGAAGCTGGTGCTCCTGGCTCAGGGGCACCTCAGGCAGCCCCTGTGCCAGGTGCATTGGGCGCTGCTAAGGCAGTCTCGGGTCACTGAGCCCCCATGCCCAGCAGCAGAGTTTCGGTGTGGGAGGGGGCAGTAGGCTGGGGCACAGGACACAGTGAGGTGGTCTCTGGGTGGTGCTTTCCTGCCGGGGTCCCCAGAAGCAGTGACATACCCCTCACTCAACTGCTTGGTGGAGGTGTAGGCAGGCAGCTGTGCATGCTGCCTCTACCCAAAGCACTAGCTTCACACCTCCCATTGGCTGGGAACTACGGCCAATGGGAGCTGCGGGGGCGGTGCCTGCAGTTGGAGGCAGCCATGCTTCCGCCTAGCAGCTGAGTGAGGGGAATGTCACTGCTTCCAGAGAGCCCCCCAGGTAAGTGCCGCACAGATCCCAGCTCAACGCGTCCTGTGCCCCAAACCCCTGCCCCCTCCCACACCCAAACTCTGCTGCTGCTGTGGGGGGAGGCTTGGAGCCAGGTGAGGAATCTGCCAGCCCCACCAACCACACCCCTCCTCCGCACCAGTGGGGGTCCTGGGCCGCACATTGTCCCTTCCTCTCCCCGCCACCCCCCCACAAGCAGCTGGCCTGCCCTCCCCCAGCACTTGTGAGGGCCCGGGCAGACCTCCCAAGTTTTATTCACTGGTATTTTTAGTAAAAGTCCTGGACAGATCACGGGCCATTAATTTCTGTTTAGTGTCCGTGACCTGTCTGTGACTTTTACTAAAAATACCCATGATTAAAACGTAGCCTTAGTGATCGTTCCTGCTCCTACTGTTGCCTTTCCTCCTGAGCCAATGAGTTCCATTTCTAATGTTGTTACTCTCCTCTTCCACCCATGTCCCATCTCACCCTTTCATTCAATCACATTCTTTGACACTCACCTTCCCTGCCTATTGAATCCTTCAGTGTTCTGGCTTCCCTCCCCTTTCTTATGGCTTTTCATCCCAGTTATTGGTATTTTCTTGATCCCCATGGAATCAGGAGTAAGACATTAATAGATATTGACAACCAAGTTAATTTAGTTCTTGCTGTTAAATCAAAGTCCAAACAAATTAGCTCTTCACTTGGTTGTGAAGGGTTAAAATGTTTTGGATATAGACTGAAGAAAGCAAATGAATTTGTATTGTTGGATGGATCTTCATATGGGAACTGAGAGTACTTTGATAATGGATTGAACAGTGTGTAGTTTCCCAGGAATTTGTGTAAACATATCTGTATCATCTTCTTTAAAACAATATTGTTACTTTTTTTACAGCAGTACTCCTAAATTTATGGCAACAAATATCCCTACAACAACAGTACCTCTATCAGTGGAAAAACAGCTCATTTACAAATCTCTGCTAAATAATGCACTAACACTTTCTACATTGATATCCATGTGTTCTGGATTTAAAGCATAAGCCTAACATGTATACAACTATACTTTGTTTCTACTTTGAAATGTTATATGAATAGGTCTGGAAAAGTATCATTGCACATAACAGATTTAAATCATTTTTCTGATAATAATAGATCTAGTTCATATATCAGCCTTTACATTCTGTGAAATGTCAGAAAATTGCTGTATGCTCTAATTGCTGTATGTCAAGTAGAGAACTTGTGTTCTAGCCAAAGCTTTGATCAGTCTGATCCTCGCAGTCAGTAGAGCGGTACCGGTTGTGTACTGTGCTGTATGTGGAATTGAGCCCAGGAGAATAAACAGTTTTAAGTCTTTACCATAGCAGTCATTAAGCAGCCAAACCGTTTTTTATATTAATTTTCCACTGCTGCAATGTCTAGATAGTGACTGAGTGCTGACATCCTGTTCTTTTGTTCAGCTGTTTCACTTCTGACCAATGTTGATCCGGTGAAGGCTGGCTGCTTGAAGCTACTCACTCAATTCTGATCTCATCTTACGCATTCTTGCATGTACAACAAGCTAATGAGGCTTCCATCTTATAAAGCTGGCACAGTATAAAAGGGATAGTAAATCTATAGATATGTCCTGTTGGGTAAACTGTACACTTTCTCAGGTGGGATGATGATGGAGAAATACATTTGGAATAGTTCAATTCAAAGCTGAGTGTTAAAATCTTCTTTGTCACCTATGCAACTGAAGATAACGTATTCTGCAACTGAATGCCACATATATATTGGATTAAAAAGGAAATCTGAAATAATATATTTACATTCAGATAAAAGGGGAAATGTGTGGGGAAGATAGTGGGAGGATAAAATCTTACACTTGACAATTGTTTTCAGAATACTAAATGATTTTGTGTGATTTCCAATAAGCTTCCCTAATTTAAATAACTGTGCTTTGGGAGACTTATATGAAACCAAGTGTTGAAACAGTGCTCTAGGACACTAATGCAAACATGAAAACCTATAGAAAATGTGGCTGAAACTTCAAATGTAAGGGGAAAATTGCACTCGTATAATGTATTTATTCCCCCTTTTTTTTTTCAGGTTAAAAAAGCTTCTCGAACAGGAAAAAATCTATCAAGCCCGCAAGGAGAAAGAACACACAAAGAGACTCAATAAACTGAGAGACGAACTGGTCAAACTCAAGTCATTTGCACTCATGCTGGTGGATGAGAGACAAATGCATATTGAACAACTTGGTCAACAGAGTCAGAAAATACAAGATCTTGCTCAGAAACTAAAGGAGGAAGAAGAAAAGCTTAAAGTTATTAGTTCAAAAACAAAAGAAGATGGACAAAAATTGATGAAGTTAGAAGCAGAACTTGAACACAAGACATTATCATTTTCTCAAGAGCATGAGGAGATGACTGCTAAACTGGGTAATCAAGAGTCACATAATAGACAGCTGAGACTAAAGCTGGTTGGTTTGACTGGTAGAATTGAGGAGCTAGAAGAAACTAACAAAAATCTTCACAAGGCTGAGGAAGAACTTCAGGAATTAAGAGATAAAATAGCAAAAGGAGAATGTGGAAACTCTAGCTTGATGGCTGAAGTGGAAAATCTACGCAAGCGTGTACTTGAGATGGAAGGCAAAGATGAGGAGATCACAAAAACTGAATCCCAGTGTAGAGAGCTGAAAAAGAAACTGCAAGAGGAAGAACATCATAGCAAAGAGCTGAAATTTGAAGTGGAAAAGTTGCAGAAGAGAATGTCAGAACTGGAGAAGCTGGAAGAGGCTTTTAGTAAAAGTAAGACTGAATGTACTCAGTTGCACGTAAATCTGCAGAAAGAAAATAATTTAACCAAAGACTTAATAAGTGAGTTGGACATGGTGAAGACTCGAGTGAAAGATCTTGAATCTTCAGAAAGTAAGTTGGAAAAAGCTGAACTAAGCTTAAAGGAGGACCTTACCAAGCTGAAGTCATTTACTGTCATGCTGGTGGATGAAAGAAAAAATATGATGGAAAAAATAAAGCAGGAAGAAAGAAAAGTTGAAGGTCTGAACAAAGATGTTAAGGTGGAACAAGGTAAAGTTATGGATGTGACTGAGAAATTAATAGATGAAAGTAAGAAACTTTTGAAACTGAAAACTGAAATGGAGGCGAAAGTGTCCAGTTTAACAAAGGAAAGAGATGAGTTAATTGGGAAACTGAAAAGTGAAGAAGAAAAATCCTCTGAACTGAGTTGTAGAGTTGATTTGTTAAAGAAAAGAATTGATGGTATAGAGGAAGTCGAAAGAGAAATAGCAAGAGGTCGAGCCAGAAAAGGACAAGAACATGCTTATCATGAGGACAACAAGATTAAAGAACTAACCATTGAAATTGAAAGACTGAAAAAACGTCTTAAACAATTGGAAGTGGTTGAAGGAGACTTGATGAAGACAGAGGATGAATATGATCAGCTGGAGCAGAAATTTAGGACTGAGCAGGACAAAGCTAACTTCCTTTCTCAACAA
Organism: Chelonoidis abingdonii; assembly: GCF_003597395.2. Classification (NCBI taxonomy): domain Eukaryota; kingdom Metazoa; phylum Chordata; order Testudines; family Testudinidae; genus Chelonoidis; species Chelonoidis abingdonii. The sequence goes on along the minus strand of NC_133771.1, from coordinate 61,801,379 downwards.
CTGGAGGAAATGAAGCTCCAGATTGCCAAAAACAAAGCAATAGAGAAGGGTGAAGTGGTGAGTCAGGAAGCAGAGTTGAGGCACAGGTTTCGGTTAGAAGAAGCTAAAAGCAGAGATTTGAAAGCAGAAGTGCAAGCTCTTAAGGAAAAGATTCATGAGCTGATGAACAAAGAAGACCAGCTTTCCCAGCTCCAAGTTGATTATTCCGTTCTTCAGCAAAGATTTATGGAAGAAGAAGATAAAAACAAAAATATGGGTCAGGAAGTCCTGAACTTAACAAAAGAGTTAGAGCTTTCTAAGCGTTACAGTCGTGTCCTAAGACCCAGCATGAATGGTAGAAGAATGGTAGATGTTCCTGTGACATCCACTGGGGTGCAGACTGATGCAATAAGCAGTGAAGCAGCAGAAGAAGAAACCCCAGCTGTGTTTATAAGGAAATCCTTCCAAGAGGAAAATCACATCATGAGTAATCTGCGACAGGTAGGGCTGAAAAAACCCATAGAGCGCTCATCTGTGCTTGACAGGTATCCCCCAGCAGCAAATGATCTTGCAATGAGGAAATCTTGGATACCATGGATGAGAAAAAGAGAGAATGTGTCCCAAGGAGCTCATGATAAAGGAGCCCGAACACATGGTAACCCAGGACATCCTGGAGAGGTTGTCCTTTCCCCAAAGCAGGGGCAACCTCTTCATATTCGGGTGACTCCAGATCATGAGAATAGTACAGCTACTCTGGAGATAACTAGCCCAACATCTGAGGAATTCTTTTCAAGCACCACTGTCATTCCAACCTTGGGAAATCAGAAGCCACGGATTACCATCATTCCCTCTCCAAATATGTCACAAAAAGGAAAAGGTGGCGAGAGCTCAGTGGGCCCAGAGCGTGCTATGTCACCTGTTACTATAACTACATTCTCCAGAGAAAAGTCCGCAGATGGAGGGAGAGCTCCTTTCATGGAAAGACCCATATCCCCAATTCAGATTATGACAGTATCTACATCTGCAGCACCATCAGAAATCTCTGTCTCTCCAGAATTGCAGGATATGACCATGGGAAGGGCTGTTTTCAAAGTAACACCAGAAAAACAAACTGTCCCAACCCCAATCCGGAAGTACAATGCCAATGCCAACATTATAACAACAGAGGACAATAAAATTCACATTCACTTAGGTTCTCAGTTTAAACGCTCCCCTGGTGTTGCTTCTGAGGGAGCTAGTCCTGTGATAACGGTCAGACCAATGAATGTAGCAGCAGAAAAGGAGGTTATGACTGGTACCGTCCTTCGTTCCCCTAGGAACCATTTCTCCTCCAGGCCTGGAGCAAGCAAAGTGACAAGTACCATAACTATAACTCCAGTTACAACATCATCCACACGAGGAACACAATCAATGGTAAGTAGCAGAGGATTCCGTGGGATATCTGCCCAGACTTCATGGTGGGGAGATGGGAAGCCATAAAATGGACTTTGTGTGCAGGGGCGGCTCTAGGTATTTTGCCGCCCCAAGCACGGTAGGCAGGCTGCCTTTGGCAGCTTGCCTGCGGGAGGCCCCGGTCTCACGGATTCAGTGGCACGCCTGCAGGAGGTCCGCTGAAGCCACAGGACCAGTGGACCCTCCTCAGGCATGGAGCCAAAGGCAACCTGACTGCCGCCTTCGCAGCGACCAGCATTGCACCCCCTGCGGCTTGCTGCCCCAAGCACGCACTTGGCATGCTGGTGCCTGGAGCCGCCCCTATTTTGTGAGACCCCACTGTGGAAGAACAGTTGCAAAAAACTGTTCATGCTACTGACTTCACTGGAGTTATTCTGGATTTCAACTGGATGTAACTGAGAGCAGAATTTGCCCTGTTGTGTTTTTAAACTGTCCATTTTGGCATTGTCTCATGATAACCACTGGAGGTGAGCCTTACGAGGAAGCCCTACGAAGCTGTAGGAAATGAAAGAATGATGGTGCTGTAAACTTTCCTGCGGTGGTTGGGGGAGGTAGGCAGAGAGGAAGAGGGGGCAATGCAGAGAGAAACCCTGTTTCTATTTTTTTATAGGTGTCAGTTCTTAACTTAGTCCATTGTGCTTAGCTAGTATATAGCTCTCAACTAAATGATAGAATGTATGTAGCAGTACAGTACCCAGTGAGGTGAATAAAGAGAGATTTAATTCTGAAGTTCCTGGCTCTTGTCTGTTTTATGACAGATTTGCCATGGTTTTAATTTTTTCATAATTGTATAAAATAGAGGTGGTGGTGGAGGAACAAAACTCTGCAGAACCACCAGTTCAACAGGGAGGATATTTCTATAGGGTCAAGCATGTAATTTTTGCGAGTCCTGCCTGAACTGTGAAACCTCCTTGCATGGTGATTCCAAGATGGTGGCTGTAATTTCATGTCTGGGCCATTTAGGACATAGGGTATTTTTCTTTTTTTAATTGACATCTCCTCTAGTCTGTCTAACTATTTTTATTTTCCAAAAATCTATATAAGTGCCTCCAGCAGGCTCAATTTGAACAAAATTACAGATACCATCTTGGAAGTGCTGATGTGGTTGGCTAACTCATGCAAGCCACAAAAGTCCATAATTATCAGTCCTGTAATTTCCTCATCAGTGTGTTCCACACATCTTCTGTGCCATTCTTACCGGCCTGGGACCCAATTCTGTATTGCGTTATCACTGTTCTTGCCCCCTCTGTACCACTTTTCCCTGCACATATTAAAAAACCTTACAAGAGATAATGCGCAAGTGACAAAGCTATTCTCAGATAGTAATAAAATACACTCAGGAGGATTTGTGTTATAAACTGCTTAAGAATATGCTATCTTTCAAAAAGTCCAAATCATTGTTGTTTATTTAAACCAACGAACCATCCTGATTGCGAACACTTTGACTAGTATACTTGTAGTCATGTCTGCATATTCTGCAGTGAGCCACCGTTATGGGCGTAAATAGCCTTGGCAGTTGCATGTGTTTACTCCTCCATTAAAATTTAGTTCTGGGTACCTATAATGTTCCACTAGTGTGTACTTCTGGGAGGAGAACAGCTTAGCTTCACTCTGCAAGTCCTAATGAGGCAGCATTATAGGTGTCCCGTATTAACTTCATAAAAGTATAGAGAGCCAAATTCTGGCTGATGCTGTTTATTTGCATAAAGCAGAAAAAAAAAGCAGTCACCTGCAAATGTGCGAGGCAGAAGGGAGCCAACCAGACTCTGAATCCTGCAAAATTATACCAAGAGGTTCTCTGTAACTGACACTGTTAAGGCAAAAGCAGCTCTAGCCATTTTCCCAGCCACCAAAAAGTGTTTTAGATGCTCCTCATAAGCAGCTGAACCCCTCAAAACACCACAGCTGGCCAATCAGCAAAGGGAAGCAGAGAGAGAAAACACACACACACACACACACACACACACACACACATGGCACAGGGGTACAGCATCCCTTGGAAGTTGGCACCTAAGGCAATCACATTGCTTGCCCACCCCTAGAACCAGCACTGGCTGAGGCTGTTTGAAGCCCAGGCTGCATGTTTATTCAGTCACATAGGCCAGACAGTGGGGACCCGCATACAGCTAATTTTCCCTTCACTTAGCAGGGAAAAAATGTATTTGGAGTTGTGTGTTGAGCTGTGATCTGAGTGACATGTTAGGGTGCCTCTTTGGAAACCGGGGAGAGCAGAGTCAAAATACTTTAAAATGATTTTTGAGTGTTTTAGACATGAAACTAGTAACTCTAGAGTGCCAAAATCTTCAGTTAATAATTTACGTGTCATTAAAACTCAAGAAATGCCTGAGATTCCAGCTACTTCATTTAATAGCTGTATGTTTACACACCGGGGGAAAGCTTTCAGGGAGTGCAGGATGTTTGTCATTTTGGCTCCAGGGTATGTTGACGTATTTTTCCTACTCTGATAGAATGTATTTCCATGTTGTGCCATACAATGTGCCATGGTTCTTACTTGTTTTGACATAAAAATGTGAGTTCCTTTAAATGTTGTTGTAAACACTGCTTTTGATTGTTGAAAATGGCTCGCTTTCCATCGGTCTGTCAGCATTCAAATTTCCCAATTGTGATTTCATTTATTTTATTTTGTGTATGAGTGCATGTGGTTTTGTACTGTTCTTGGAACATTAAGTAATGGAGAACGCTGATTGACTGGTAAGGATGGTGATAGTTTGCATCCTTTTTTGCAATGCTCGGTACATATAAACAGGACCCTGTGTGCACCATGACAGTTTGAAACTAAACTCTGTGGCAAGGGCCCTAGATTCTACTGTAGTCTGGTGCAGCAGGGAGGAGATTCTGTGACAGATTCATTTGATTATTTTAAACTCAGGTTAGTAATGTGCAACTAAATGCTACAATCAACAAAGTGCCCTCAACACTGTTTGTTTTGTAGATTCAATTTAGTTTATATTGTTTCCACATTTGCTGTTTTCAGTGTGCTGCAGCTTTGGTCTTCACACTGCAAAATTACTATGTAAATTGTCAGGGAATCTGGAAGTATTTTAGCTTCTAGGTTGCGGATAGCTGGGACTTCTAGAACTAAAGGAGGTGTTCTGGGAGTTTGGGATTAGGACAATACGGATTTTTTTTTTCTGTTTAAAATGATCAGTGGTGAAGCAGCTAATATTGTTAATTAAGCTTCAAATTTAACAGCCCACTGAGATAAATAGGGCAATGCATGTGCAATGCTGCATCAGTTTACATTTGCATTATGTTTTGTTCTCAACCACAGAGAAAGGCTATACACGTTTTCTCTACATGATGGTTAGATTCTGGCCAATAGTTCTATGGTAAAGAATAGCTTCCAAATTCTTTTGCTGCAGAATACATTGGCCTGTCAGATGAACAGGAAATAGTAAAGACCTATTAGGTTTCTAGTCCATCTCTTCCCATATTGGTGCTGGTCTTGTCTACATCAATGTAGGTAAGAGAGTAGAGACTTTCTCTCCTTTTTCCTGTCTTTTTCTCAATGATAAAAGATTAGGTCAATTCCCTGGATCTGAACAGCTCCGAACTTTAGGAAAGTATGGACCCAGAACTTGTACTTGACCCCCATCTCTAATAAGCCAACCCAAAATACTGGATCTGAACACCAGAAAAATAAGGTCTGGATCTTACCTCTGCATTTTGGGTCCATCTCTAGCATGATATTCACCATTGTGCAGTAACTGTTCTGATACGAAGCGTCTTCTTCACTGTTGGTGTTTTGCTTCTTGCCACTAATATTTAAATATGCTGCACAGAGCTGCCCAGAGGGGGGGCAAGTGGGGCAATTTGCCTCAGGTCCCGCAGGGGCCCCGTGAGCCCTGGCCTGGCGATGGTCCGGGTCTTCGGTGGCATTTCAGCGGCGGAGGGCCCTTCAGCGCTGCTGAAGATGCGGAGCGACTGAAGGGCCCTCCATCACCGGGTGAGTACAAGCACCGCAGCTCCCCTGCTTTGCCCCAAGCCCCCTGAATCCTCTGGGTGGCCCTGATGCTGCAAAGGATTCAACCACCCTTATACCAAAGGAGATGCCCTGATTCCAAAGTAGAATACTAATTAAATAATTTAAGTGCCCAGAGTGACCTGGTTGCCTGAGATATGATTTGTCTTCCTGTGATTTTCTGCCACTGTTGAGAGTAGCTGAGGCACTCCCAATATAAGTGAAAGGGAGCTGCGTGGCAGGGCATTCCTTGTGAGGGGCCCTCCGTTTTGGAACTTGCTCCCCACCATTGGTAAACAAGAGCCTAGATTTGTTAATCTTCTGGGCATGCTTGCAAAGTCTATCTTTTCTCTGTCTTTGTTAAGGAGGGCCTGGGCTGGGGTGGATATATGTGTGGCCAGTTGTTTGTTTATGGTGTTATTTTTAATTCAGGGGGGAGGCTCCCAGTGCACTGGATAAGTGCTTCAAGGCATATTTTAAAAATTTGAAGAAACAAATAAAGAACTGTACAGATTTAGGAGCTGTTAAAGAAAAACTTCTAAAAATCCTGCTTACAATTATATCCTTTCTCTTTCTCTCTCTTGCAGACAGGACAGGATGGGTCATCACAGAGACCTACACCCACCCGTATTCCTGTGTCAAAAGGTATGAAAGCAGGAAAGCCAGTAGTGGCAGCCCCAGGAACAGGAAATGTGACAAAATTCGAGCCTCGTGCCGAGACTCAGTCTATGAAAATAGAACTGAAGAAATCTTCAGCCAACAGCTCTGCCTCCCTGGGCGGGGGGAAGGGCTGAGGGCAGTGGCTAAGGGGGTATGTTGTGCAGGTTTTACTGCTACCATGGAAATCAACCCCCTGTCTGTTAGTTGCTGGTGTTTGCATTTACTAATTAAGTCCTGAAACTGTCACTTAACATAACAAACTAATACGTGTGTGTGTGTGTTGACTTTAACAATATAATTTTGTTTCTATACTGGGCTAAAAAGCTACTTGGAGGTTCGTAATGTTTGCAGATAATGAAATCAGACTGAGCAACCTCACTTACACATTGATCTTAATTCAGGGGTTATTGAATTTATAGATAGGGTGGGCCACATCTTAAGAGATTGTCTCATGGGACCACCTTCCATCTCACTTACAATTGCGTAGGCTACTTTCCCTCCTTTTTCATGATCATTTAACATTCCTGAGACAACTAAAGCATTGCTTGGCTAGAGAAGTAATGCTAGAAAAGCCATGTATTTTAGGTCTCTTTTAATGACGTCTCATAGCTAAAACAAAGAGGAAGAGCCAGCACCATGTGATCAGCCATCTCTCTGTGGATCAGCAGTGATTCATAGACCACAGTTTGGAAAGCACTGATGTAATTGATTTTTTTTACAGCCACAATTTGGGCCTGATCCAAAACCCCTGGATGTCAATGGAATTACTTTCTTTGGGCTTGTCTATACTTTTGGCTATATTAGCATTGTTGTGATCAATGCAGCGGTGTCAATTTAGTGGGTCTGGTGAAGACTCGCTAAGTCAATGGCAGAGTGCTCTCCCATCGACTCCTGTATCCAGCTCCTCAAGAAGAGTAAGGTAAGTCAGAAGGAGAGCATCTCCCATCAGCACAGCAGGATGTAGATACCACGATAAGTGGATCTAGTTTTGTCAACTTCAGTTATGTTATTCACGTAACTGAAGTAGTGTAACTTAGATTGATTTACTGTGGTAGTGTAGACAAGTCCTTTGACTTCAGTTTACTTTGGATCAGGCCCATAATCAGAATGTGTGCTGTAGTTTGACATCAGCTGCCTAGAGTTCTTCTGTCTTGGAACAGTCCTTAATACAGACAGTTAATGGTGCAAAGTAATTGATGAAGAACTCTGCTCAGATACAGAGGGTAGGGGACAGAGGGCTTTGCACCCAACTTACCCTGAATTCCAGCATGTTCCCTGAAGTCTGGTATGTGTCTATCTCAAATAAAGAACCAGTTTACAGTGTTGTGGAGTACCAGTTTGTGTTTTGTTTTGTTCTGGTTATACTGAAGTATTTGCATTTTTTCTGTTTGTGTTTTTTATAGCATGTTTTAAGGAAGCATTTCAGCATGGAAATGGATGTGGATGTAAATGATTGATGTCATTATTTTGTTTGATAGCACCATAATTTCCCAGAAAACTCAATTTCCACACAAGTAAGATACAATAAAGGAACTCTGGGCTGAAGTAACTTGACATGCTATGTCTCAGCCAGAAGGTGCATTTTAAAAATATATAATGATTCAACCATTAGAGTGAGCTATTAAGAGTCCCACAACTGTGAGTGCCCTTGCTGGAGGAGAGATGAGAAAGGAAGATGACTCATGCAGCATGAAGAATACAAGTGTAACGCAAAATGAATTTGAGGGAGAACGTTAAGTGAAGAAGTTAGGTGGCTGAAGGAAGCAAATGCAGTTAATAGGATGTACAGGATCAGTGCAATGAAACAAGGGATTGGGTAATTAGTTTCTCTTGTGAAGGAGAGGTTGAAAGAAGAGTCTGTCAGTGGAGGGCAACAAAAAGGTGGTAGAATCAGGCAATGTTTATCCTTAAGCCACACTTGGCTGCTACCCTATTAAAGATCTTGATATTTCTGTTAGAGAGCTTACCCCAACTTCACTATCTTGAAGGCATTCTTATTCTTCTTTCATGCACATGTCCTTCTGATGAACATCATAAAAGTATTGATTCTGATTTTCACAGGTCTTCAAGCATCTTCCATTAACCTGCATCTCTAATTAACTTTGGAAATGTAGGTGCTAGGACATCTGAAAAACAGACTCATGACTTTATATATATAATTTTCCTAATAGCAGAATCAAACTTGGAGCTTCTTCTTGGGAATTTGTGAGTTACTGACCAGAAGTGCATCACTCCTTCCAGCTAACTGTTATGCCCAATAAATGCCCTATACCTCAATTTGTCAATTAATCATTAGTGAGTTCTTATTATTTCTAAGTATCAGAACTTTTTCAGCAGAAGTTCTAAACATAATAACATGAAGCTAAAAGCTCATAACAACACTAAATGCTGAGCTAAACCAAATCTTCCACTCAGTTCAAAACAGTCATTTTAAATGCTGCAAAGTAGATGAGCCCTCTGGTAATGTGGTATGATACAGTAATGAACTATGGATGGCTTAAGCCTTCTTTTTCATAGCTTTTAAAAAGAAACTAGCTCTTCCTAACTTAAGTGATGATATATATGGGACAATAGTCTAAATATGCCTGCCTTTGAAAGCAGCATCTGTTTTGGATGGGATTTGAAAGACTACTTTATCTGAAGAAGAAACCATCAGATCAGACTAGATATCCAGTGCCACCACAGCACAGCTAGAATTGGAGAGACAAACTAGAAGTAGCACTTGTGGAGTTATCAGGACATGTGAGAAGGAATCCAGTAACCCCAGATGAAACAGAATTGACAAGTCAGACTAGTATTTTGAGGATTCAGTGGCAGAGCCCACTGCCAGGACCAGACCAGAGGAAAATCTCTGACCCACAGCCAACCTAGCAAAAGGTCAAGGAATCAGAACCAGGCAAAAGGATGTTTCTGAAACTAATCTGGAAAAAAAAAACCCCACAAACAAACAAAAAGTAACAACTTGTGAATATTGGTAGGAAAAGACCCTGAAAACATACTAATCTTGTTTAAATATTAGCAAGAAGAGGGCAGGTCGCAATTTACAAAACTTCTCAAAAGGAAAGAAAGATAAAGTGTAAGGGTTGATGTAAGCCAAAGGGTAAATTATTTACTAAGTATTGATGTATAAGGATTTATTCTGAGGTTCACGGAAATTAAATATTTTGTATAAACTCAAGAAAACTGTGTGCCTATAAGTACTTATGGATATCTGTTTTAAGTTTAGTGTGCATCTTTGGTTAAAAAATTAGGTGAGTTCAGCATTTTGTAATATGTTTTCATGTACCTGAAGTTTGCTACTCTAAGTAGGGGGTGGGCAGGGAGGGAATTACAACAAACAACAACAACAACAACAACGGCTTGTAGCACAAAAGTCTTAAAAAGCTGAAGCTTAGCTGTCTTGATAATACAGTTCAGAGTGCCTTTTTCTCTGAAGGTAGCAATATAGTTAGTGACTACAATAAGATAAGCCACTCAGCACCTTAAAACTTTGTCTAGTGAAAGAAGCATGACTGTTACAATCTGTCTGTGAGAAAGGTCTCAGAAGAATGAGTCAGGTTACATCTCAAAAGTGTTCCAGCATCTGTGTGTGGAGCTAAGGATAGAGTAACCTCTATAACTGAATTTCCCTGTATTTGATTTTAAATCTGATCCTTAACACAAGTTTCTACTGAATTATATAGGGCCAGGTGCGGTCACCCTTACTCATGCTAAGTACAGCTTGCTCATGTGAGTAGTCTCATGGCCATAAACAGAAATACTGATCTGACTAAGTGCTGCTCAACGTGAGAAAGTTTGCAGAATTTGGTTCATAATGACATGCAATCTCTAGTCTAAGGGGTTTCTTTCAGATCTTAAAATATGATAAGCAAACAATATCTTGACTTCTTATGGCCACTTTGATCTTTAGTTGTTTACTCTTTTCGTTTTCTGATCACAATCCTTCACTGTGATTAAAAAAGCAAATAACATCTTGTGATTTTTATAAATATGACCGTACAGAATGTACATGACAGTATTTTAACTTTAAACCACTTACTTGGTGATTAATATCATGTGCATAATCTCTAAAACTGCATTGGTCTGCAAAGGTTCATGCCAATTATAGACTAAATACTATGTTAAACATGTTTTCGGATCTCTCAAGGTTAACACTAATGTTTGGTGACTGATCAGAATTTTAAGAACACATCTTTAAAGAGGGAAGGCTACCATCCTACTATGTTTCAGGTTTTTGACACAGGCTACACAATAAGGATGGTTTTCAGACCAATTATATGTTCCTATCGCATATCAGTTGCCGACATAACTAAGTCAGTTTGAAACCTGTAGTATGCTGGCAGTAGTTTCTATAAGCTCATCTTTTAAACTTATTCTCCTTTAGGGGAATGTTTTTCTCTTCCATCTGTGTGAGTAATGCTCATTCCCTTAACTTCGACTGAGCTCTCCCAAACAGAGCTCTTTCTAACATTTGTCATTATAGATGTTGACTTCACTTTTAAACTATCTTACTACTTGGTCTCTGTTCTTATTTGGCTTTTTGGAAAACATCAAAAGGGTTAACTGCTTTCAAACTGGGAGCTATCAGCTGCAGGAACAAAGCCATGTAGGACCATGTGTGGGTTTATTTTATTTTATTTTTTGGCTTCTTGCAAGATACAGGTATGAACAACTCCCTATATTAAAAACTCTTCTAAAGATGATTTTAAAAGTTCAGAAATAGTTATACTGGTACATGATCCACTTTTGTCACTGGGACTTATACAAAAAGATGTATTGGAGACAATATAATTTGGTACTATCCATTCATGTAAATTGTAAAAAGGAAATTTAATTTAAATTTCAAATGTTAAAATGGCAGTTGATTTGCTTTTATCTGAATTGGTCAGACTTTATGCAAATTTTTCACTATGGGACAGTTTCTAAACTCATTTATAACAGTGTAAATGCAAATAACTACAATGACCTCTGATTTATAGCAATATAATTTAAATCTAAATTTGGTCCTATCCATACAGATGTCTTCATTTAATTTTATCTTTAGAATAAATTAATTAATTTTTTGTTTCTTTAAGTAAACTTATAGCTCATGGAAGCTGTAAGATTTATAATCCCAGAAGCACTCTCTCTAGCCATTGCCAGATTATTCCTACATCACTATGCCAGAATATATCCGGGATGGCCAAACCATGGCTTACGAGCTGCATGCGGCTCTTTTACAATTGAAGTGTGGCTCGTGGAGCCCCTCTGGGCCCTCCCTTCTCCACTTACCAGATGAGGTGGGGGGGGGAGCTCGGGACCTCTGCTTTTCAGCAGGGTGATGGGGTAGGGGCTTCTGTCTAGTGGGGAAGGGGGGTCTTGGGACTTCAGCTCCATGGGGTGCAACTACTGGGGCTCAGGGGTTAGCAGGAACGGGGCTGAAGCCCCAAGGCCTGGCAGATGCCTCCCATAGGGGAAAAGCCCCGAGCTCCAGCAGGTGCATCCTGGCTCTCCACTTTCTGAAGATTGTTGTATGCAGCTCAGAGTGTCAGTAAGTTTGGCCATCCCTGGAATATATCCTATGAAAATTTTACACCTCTTTGGACATCTATTTTAATAGCAAGAATACAAAGTCAAATGTTAGAAGGGGTGAGGTGTAAGAGAAATTAATGAAGACATGAATAATGGAAGTATTCACAATGTATGACTTCTTAATCCTCTCAAGTCTGTGACATCCCCCTGCATACTTGCTATGTTTGGTCTATAAGAGGAAGACTTTGATTTTGAAACCTTACCATAATTACGCAGTTCAGTTATTAATTGGACCTGTACAAGGAAGAAAGCATTTTTTGCCTACCAAATTTTTGTTTTTAAATTGTAAATTTTGTCTTCAAACTCTGTGTATAGATATCTAATGTATATACTGGATATTAAGAACCGTGTTCTTAAAATGAGCTCATGTGATTCCCACTAAAATTAATAGATGTGTTCATATATGAATAAAATTTTATGTTAAGCAAATAGAACTTTTACCTTGCTTCATATTCTCCAAGAACCTGAAGTTATAAAACTGCATTGGTGGTGAAGATTAACTTTTACTACAGTTTATGATTCCTGTATGTTCATTATTCAAACCTGCGAGGAAATATGGACATGTATGAATGGAAAAACCTTATGTAAAGGGTAAATTAAATGTAGAATACACTTTATTGGGAAATTCCATTGTTCACTTGTGTTCCCACATTCTCCTAATTGTTGTCTTAGCCTTGTTTTATCCATATGAGTAAAATAATGAATATATGCCATCTAGTGGCAAGGTTCTGGCATAAAGGGTAAATGAAATATTTGAACATTTTTTTCTGTTTTAAAATTACAATATTGTACAATTCCCACAATCAAACATTCTACAAATGTATTTTTTTTAAAGGTGAAACATAGGCACGTTAATAAAAGTGGTAAGGATACACTGAATTTATATTTTGCGTATCTTGCAAATGGCTTTTGAAAACAAGGAGGGGAAGATAATCACAGTAGTTTATATAAGAAGTTTCAGCTATATAAATAAATGCTTTTGGAAGGCACCTTATACTAAATTTCAAATGTCTGACTGCAATTTCATCATTTAAAACCCATAAATATTTTTTCTTTAAAGCTGCACTGCATACTGAAATTTACATTTATGGTTAAACTCCGATTTAGTAAATATCATCTTGTGCGCAATGGAAACGCATTTAGACCATAGGACAGTTAATTAATTATTTAATATTTGTTGTGATACTACCAAAAGTCTGATCAGGATCAAGGACCTCTTATGTTCGCACAGTACAAACTTAAGCTCTGATCTTGCAAAGACTACACATAGCTTTATATATTGTGTGTGAAATCCTGGCTCTACTAAAGTCAATGGCAAAGTACTGTTGACTTTAGTAGAGCCAGGATTTCACTATGTGAATAGTCCCATATAAGTGATTTAGACTACTTACATACTTGAAGTTGAGCATACAAGCAAGTCTTTAAACATGTGAGTAGTTCAGTGACTTCAGTGGGACTATGGGATATGTAAAGTAATTTTGCATGTAAGTCTTTACATGAACTGCGCTTAAGAGGACAAGCAACCTAGGAAGAAGAGGAAATAGACAGTCAATATGCACATTTTATAGACATATTTTAGTTGAATTACATTTTTGGTATAATGACAGAGATATGGTCTGAGCATTGAATTTGGAGTCTCAGACTTCTGAGTTCTAATCCTGGCTCTAACCCAGACTCCCTCTATAGCACTGTCCAGGACATTTCTTCTCAGTCTGAGTCTCCCATTTTTATATGGGAATAGTATCTACCTCCCAGGAGTCTTGTGAGGTTTAATTAAAATCTTTAAAAGTCTCTGAAGATAAAAAAGCACTATATAAATGCTAAGTTCTATTAACTTTATTAAAAATTACCTGTATTTCCAATTATATAATAGCAAATGTTTTGCTCTTTTCTCTTAGAGAGTGTCATCATTCATCAGTTACGCATGAACTCTAGATGAGATACCATACCCAATGTATTCTATATGTGTGCTTCCTCTCCACACCAGTTGGATGGATCACTGTTGAAGCCCTCTACCACTATCACCATTGTCTCCTGTGCTACTGATCACTGACAGAAGTTTTTTACTGCTTCCATTGGATTATTATGATTATTTGTAGAGTTTTTAAAAATAATGGCCTTGTTGATATTTTGAAAATATGTAGAGAGAGAGAAAAGCAGTTATGGTGCCAGCTGAATGTTACTCTTATTTTGGAAAGCCTAAGGCACCAGCTTGATTTTGTTTGGTAGTGTTTCCCATATAATTTATTTTTATAAAACACTTTAATGTAACTTTCCCCAAACCTTCCAATTGCTACTGTCCATGGCATGTTAATTTGTAGAATACACTGTCAAAATTCTTAGTGTCAATTGCTATTTTTGTATTAATGACAGTAAAGGAAGTTTAAATTTTAATCTGAACACAGCTTTCTTTATTTTTAACAGAAGTAATATGCAACACATTTTCCTGCACCATATGACTGTGAGACTAAATGCTCAAAGGACTGCCATACAGGGTATAGTGGTATAGAATTTTTCTTGCACTGTGCAGCAATTCAGCATAAAACTGAGTACTAACAAACCAAAGCCCTGAAGTACTACCTGAATTTAAAGATTCTTTTTAAACATTGTAAACCAGTTTTCACTAAGCTGTGATTATTATTTTACAATATGTTTTTACTTCTGCCTGTACTGAAAAAAGTCAATTTTCATCACACTGTAACAAATAAATTTTCACAAGAATACAAATGTAACCAAGTGTTTGGATTATGCCACAAATGCCATAAGGCTGACAGTGTTGAAGTTTATCTTGTTGGTTTTATTTTATAGTAAGTACTACTGATAAAAAAGTAATTGTATGGTTTTTGTAGTTACCATCTTTAGTCTGGTATTTCATTACAATATCACAGTGCATACTACATGCATCCAGATATTGTCAGTGCTGTGAAGAAAGATCTAGCATCTGGCATAATTAATGATGCCATTGTTTCTAACTTTGGGTTTTCGCTATGCTATCAAATATCACATCTATATAAGGAAACTGTATTGTAAAGATGTCCAAATGATAGTGTAACAACAAGACTCCACGTATGCCACTGCAAGGTGAACTTAAATTTTACAGCAGTGGCCCTTTGATGACTGATGCTGCATTCTGAAGCATAATGAGAATTCTGTGGCAGCTACATTTGAATTAAAAATGGATTTTTAAATGAATTATGTATGAAATTGAATGGAACCTGTATGGTATCCCTCATGCTATTTATTTTTTATAATAAATTCATTTTATTTTACATTTTCCCCACATTTTCAGTTTCCAATTTGCTGCAGACATATATTAGTGTATAATGGTACTGTAAAGCTGCTGGGGAAAACTGGATTTGGCAGCTGAATGTGGGGCTATTGGGGCTTTTAGCATTTGGGGAGGTGGTTTGAGCTTGTGGGATAAGCATATTAACGAGTCCTTTTTGCTGAAATGATCAAAAGTGAAACAGTTAACAATTATGACATTTTAAATTTGTCGTAAGTAGATGTTAACATCTCACTGAGATTTCAATAAGCAGATAACCCTTCAGGCTGTCTGCAGACTTTGGAAGGTAACATTACATTTAGTTTATAGTCATTCAGATCATCTTTTCAAGGTTATTTCACAACAATTGAAGCTGGATTTTTTTTTTTAAGGCAAAACTTTATTCTAGAGCTCAATTTTGCAGCAAGGTTGGGGCGGGAAGGGGGGATTCTGCAGCAAATTTGACAGCTATAGAATAGCAGGAACATGCTTGTCCCTTGTATATCTTATTGACAGCATTTTTAAAGCTGAAGTTACATTCAGTTTTATGTGACAGCTTGGTTCCAAGTTTCCTGAAATCCTAATATTCTTTTGTTTTGTATAAACTTTTTATACAGAGTTCACTTTCACTGGGTATAAAGTGCTGATATGGTAACCAATATGAGGAAGTTATAATGACATCCAGAATTTACATAGCATATTTCAGTTTCCTTACACAGAACTGAGGAATATTGACTTCCAGTGTAAAACAGGAGTAAGACAGTGGTGAATCAGACCCACTTATGTGCCACTGACGCCTATGAAGTTACACCAGCACAAAATGGGAATTAACATAGTGATAAACCAAGCCCATTACCTTAAAAAACTTTACCTGTGAATGCATAATCATCTGGGGTAAGAACCGGTTTGACTTAATCTATAATGAACCTGACAGCAATTTGAAAAGTATAGCAACAGTACTGAAATAGTTTCTCTGGATTTAAAAGTAGAATAAATGTCTCAATAGCAGTAGAATGAGTCCCCCCCCCCCCACCAATCTGGATTAACAAAAAATCTCATTATGGTATGTGTGAAGAAACATTTTCCTTTTGTCTTTAGGAACACTCGTCCTCCAATCCAACCCCTCCACACTCACACTTTTAAAAGTTTAAAAAGTTAATCTGGTGGTTAACAGAATTACAGTTATAGTTTATTTTATCTTAATCAGTTTTTAAAAATATTTTGGATGAACTGGGACATACTGGGTCAGACCAATGGTCCATCTAGGTCAACATCCTGTCTTCCAACAGTGGCCAATGCCAGATGCTGCAGAGGGAATGAACAGAACAGGTAATCATCAAGTGATCCATCCCGTCGCCTATTTCCCAGCTTTGGGCAACTTCAGAGTATGGATTGCATCCCAGCCCATACTTGCTAATAGCCATTGATGGGCCTATCCTCCATGAACTTACCTAGTTCTTTTTTGCACCCTCAGTTTTGGCCCTCACAACATACTCTGGCAAAGAGTCCATAGGTTGACTGTCCCTTCTGTGAAGAAATCCTTCCTTTTGTTTTAAACCTGCTACCTACTCATTTCTTTGGGTGACCCCTAGTTCTTGTTATGTGAGGAGTAAGAAACAATTCCTTATTTACATTCTTCACACAAGTCATGACTTTATAGACCTCTGTCATAGCCCCCGCCCCTTAGTCATCTTTTCCATGCTGAAAAGTCCCTGTCTTATTAATCTCTCCTCATATGGAAGTTGTTCCATATCCCTAATCATTTTTGTTGCCCATTTCTGTACTTCTTTCAATTCCAATATATCTTTTTTGAGATAAGGCAATCAGATCTGCACGCAGTACTCAAGATGTGGGGATACTATGGACTTATATAGAGGCAATATGACATTTTCTGTCATATCTATTCCTTTCTTAGTGATTTCCAACATTCTATTAGCTTTTTTGATTGCCGCTGCACATTAAGTGAATGTTTTCAGAGAACTAGCCACAATGACTCCAAGATCTCTTTCTTTAGTGGTAACAGCTAATTTAGACCCCATCATTTTATATGTATAGTTGAGATTATGTTTTCCAATGTGCATTACTTTGCATTTTTCAACACTGAATTTTATCTGCCATTTTGTTGCCCAGTGACCCAGTTTTGTGAGATCTCTTTGTTAAATCTTAGCAGTCTTCTTTGGACATAAGTATCTTGAATAGTTCTTTATCATCTGCAAATTTTGCCACCTCCTCACTGTTTAACCCCTTTTCCAGATAATTTATGAATCAGTTCTGGCCCCAGTACAGACTGCAGGGGGACACCACTATTTACCTCTCTCCATTCTGAAAACTGAGCATTTATTCGTACTCTTTGTTTCCTATCTTTTAATTAGTTACTGACCAATAAGAGAAAAAAGCTTTTTCAGACTCAATGTGTAATATAGATTAAGAAGTATATCACATGGCAAGCTTCTTAAAATTTTCTTATACCTACATATACATCCACTCTTAAGGTCTCTTTCAAATGTAACTTAGTTAATTTCAACCTTCTTTAACAGTCTTTGATACAACTAATTAAGATTAATTAACAAATGTAACAAATTAAGGCCCCAATCTTACACTGAGCTCTGCATAGGTACAGGATATCACTGATAGGCTGGGATGGAGAAAAGGGCATTAAGGGAAAAGGAATACTGGTGCGTGTACATTCTTTTAAAAATGTATTTATTTCCCGTTTTCTATCCACTTTGCCTAATGCCCTCCACAAAGCAAAAATGTTTGACTTAGCCAGTTTATCACCACTAGGTGACATTACAAGTGATTTTATTTTTGCTTGCTTAAATGTGATGTCCCTCATCTCCCAACTTAAAATTCTGGAATAATATCAATCTGTGACCCTATCTAGACACATGTTGTATTGCTTTATAGGTATAGTCAAAGCAGTACAACTCCCCTAAGGTGGATGCAGTAATAATCTGTCTACAAGTGTTTATTTCAGTATAGTTTTCTTCTTCACAAAAGGGGGAATAAGCTACACTGCTACAGTTAAAGCCACACTAGAGACTGTACTGGTATAACGATTTCAGTTAAAAAAAAAAAAATCAATCCCCCTAACAAAAATAGTTACACTGGACAAAAGAACAAAACTAGCTCCCATAGTGGGTACCCAGCCAAAGCCACTTACTAAGTACAGTCAAAATTAAACTAGTCCACCTTTGTAGTGATTTTAGCAGCCCTAACACAGCAGATGATGCAAGTGGGTGGGAAGGCAGAGGAGACGCCTTAGACCACGTCTACACTACCCACCGGATCAACAGGTAGTAATCGATCTATCCTATACTCCTCCTCAGCAGGAGGAGTAAGCAGAGTCAACAGCGGAGCCGCAGCAATCAACTTGCCACCATGAGCACAGCCAGGTCAAACTAAGATACATAGACTTCAGCTACATGAATAGAAGCAGCAAAGAATCCTGTGGCACCTTATAGACTAAACAGACGTTTTGGAGTATGAGCTTTCGTGGGTGAATACCCACTTCATCACCCACAAAAGCTCATGCTCCAAAACATGTTAGTCTATAAGGTGCCACAGGATTCTTTGCTGCTTTTACAGATCCAGACTAACATGGCTACCCCTCTGATACTTGACTACATGAATAGAGTAGCTGAAGTTGTGTATCTTAGTTCAAACACCCCCCGCCCCCAGCACAGACTAGCCCTTAAGTCTCTTTTGCCTCATTGCCCCTGCCTCAGCCTAGGCCGGCAGAGAGAGGAGCCAGTTGATAGTGCGCTCCCCTGACAACAGGGAAGATCTACACTACAGCCCTGCTCCAGGCTCTGAGATTGATCCACCAGCAGTCAACTAGCTGGTCTAATGAAGATCCGGCAAATCGACAGCAGATTGCTCTCCAGTCAGCTTCTCACCAGAAGAGTATAGTAGGTGGACGGGAGAGTTTCTCCTGTCGACCCCCCCTCAGGGTCGTCCCTGTGGTAACGTGACCTAAGGTATGTCAACTCCTGCTATGTTATTCACGTTGCTGCAGTTGTGTAGCAGAGGTCGATTTACCGCGGCAGTGTAGACAGCCTACCCCAGCGCTTCCTCATTCATTGCTGAACCTCGCAATATGCATTTGACAAAAGCCGTTGGCAGGGCCCACCGTTGGCAGCTCTCCCAGTACACAGGGCTCAGCCCGTTAGCGCAGCAGGGGCGGGACAAGGCCCCTGGAGCCAGCCAGTGACCAGCAACGTCGCTGGGGCCCGGCTGGGCTCGTGGCGCTCCCGCGAGGCGGTGCCCAAACTAGCGTCCTGCCGCCCGGCCTTATTCGCGAGGCAGAGCTGATCCATGCCCGCTCCCGGTGGCCACGGACGGCTCGAGAGTGCCCTGAGCCGGGAGAGACGCGACATCCCGCCGTGCAGCTTGGGGGCCTGAGTCCCCCCCGCCCATGACGTGTCGGCGTCTCTCTCTGCACAGGACAAGAGTCATTTTCGTAACGCACCGCAACAGCCCACAGTGACGGCAGCATGAAGCCCACCGCTAGGTCACGCGACGCCTCCCCACTGAGCTTCGTACACCACAACCGGGGCGGGAGAGACTGCGCATGCGTGGGCAATCTCTCTCGCGCTCTCTCTTTGCGCATGCGCCTTCAAGGAACGGGCCGGAAGAGTGGAGCTTATCGTCATCGATTATGCGCCCCAGATCTAAACAAGCGCCTGCATCGCCTACTGCGGCGGCGCATGCGCAGTTGGGGGGAAGACTGTGTCCCGGTCACCCGGTTAGGGGAGCTGGTGACGTTTGTTTGTTGTTAGTGGCTCCGGAACTGTCCCCTTCCTCGCGCGCAGGCGTAGTTCTCTCCCGTTCCTCACTGGCCCGAGCGGAGACGGCCTCGGTTCCCGAGCGGGGCGCTGGCTGCTTCCCCTCCTCGGCGGCCCCATGGCGGTGAACTACAACGCGAAGGAGGAGGCGGACGGGCACCCGTCGGGAGTGGGGGCCCCTGGCGGGGCGGGGAAGAGCCGCAAGCCGGATAACACAGCATTCAAGCAGCAGCGCCTGCCGGCCTGGCAGCCCATCCTGACAGCGGGCACCGTGCTGCCCGCCTTCTTCATCATCGGCCTCATCTTCATCCCCATCGGCATCGGCATCTTCGTCACCTCCAACAACATCCGCGAGTACGAGGTGAGGGTCGGGCCGGGCCGGGGAGCGGGCTGTTAGGGGCTGGGGGACCGGCGCTAGCTCTCCCTGCCCGGGTGGGGGTGGCGGTTAGCCGGGAGGCGGGGGTCTTTGCCCTGAGAGGGGAACTCTCTCCCGTGGTGGTTACCGGCACTGGGCTCTCCCGGCCGCGGAGGATGACGGGGCTTCCAGCTCCTGTTCTCAGCTGGTGTCTGAGCTCGCGCCTCGTCCCCCTCGTCTCGGTGAAACCCTGGCAGAGGGTGAGCTGGGGCGATTTTGAGTGCAGGAAGTGTTCGGAAAAGGGAGCTGGGCTTGGTAAAGCCAGGCAGACCACTTCTGGGAAATACCCTGTACAGTCCTGGCCTGGGATGGAGGAGTGTGGAGTTAATAGCTCTCTGCCTTCCATAATTTACCACATTATGGTTGACGTTACAAATGCCACTGAAACAGAGAGAAAAGTCCCCAGCCTGGGTAATAACTGGAAGACCCAGTGTTTCTCATGGAGCATCCATTCCTCAGACCATGGTCAGATGAGGTAGGTTTTATAGGTAGCATGATAGTCTAGCAGCCTGCAGGATTAAAGGGGTTCTGCTGTTCCATTGGGCATTGCCAGATCCTTCTTGTTTCTACATGCTGTTGTGGTCAGTGTGGTTTTGGAGGTGAAGAAATTGCTTCTGTAGGAAATGACTGTGTTTCTCAATTTGGTCAAATGTTAACGTTCTGTTTTTAATTACTTGTTTATTTCTTGCATTGACTAATGGAGGTTGAAAGAACATAGAGTGGTAGACTCAAAACACTGAAGGTGACCTTGCCTACTACCCTGAGCATCCTTCCTTGATACTGATTTCTCTAGCTTAGTGGTCTCCAACTTTTTTACACCTAAGATCACTTCTTGAATTTAAGAGCAACCCAGAATCTATCCCTCCCCTTCCCCCTGAGGCTCCACCCCCCCATCACTCACTCTCCCCCACCCTCACTCACTTTTACCAGCCTGGGGCAGGGGGTTGGGGTTCGGGAAGGGATGCAGGCTCTGGGCTGGGGCCGAGGAGTTCACAGTGTGGGAGGGGCTCCGGGCTGAGCCAGGGGCATGGGACTGGGGTGCAGGAGGGATTGAAGGGTGAAAGTTCTGGGAGGGAGTTTGGGTGCAGGAGGGGGCTCTGGGCTGGGGCAGTGTTGTGCAGGAGGGGATACAGGGTGCTGGCTCTAGGGGGGGTAGGTAGATGATGTGCAGGAGGGGGGTTTGGGTTGCAGGCTCTGGGAGGGAGTTTGGGTGCAGGAGGGGGCTCTGGGCTGGGGCAGAATGTTGGAGTGTAGGAGGAATATGGGGTGCAGGCTCCGGGAGGGGGCTTAGGCCTGGGGGTTGGCATGAAGCCTCCTGCCGAGCGACACTTACGTTGGTCAGCTCCCAGTCATCAGCACAGCAAGGTTAAGGCAGGCTCCCCGCCTGCTCTGGCCCCATGCCACTGCCAGAAGGGGCCAACACCCCTGTGGGCGGGGGCACGTGGCTCGGCTTGCTGCCCCTCTCTGCAGGCAGCACTCCCGCAGCTCCCATTGGCTATTCTCGGCCAATGGGAGCTCCAGGGTCAGTGCTTGCAGACAGAAGCAGCGCGCAGAGACCCCTGTCTCCTCCTCCCGCATGGGGCGCACTAGCAGCTTCCAGGAGTGGTATGGGAACAAAGCAGGCAGGGAACCTGCTTTAGCGGCAGCCCCACTACACCACCGGAGATCGCGATCAACTGGGAGAGTCTGTAGGATCGACCAGTCAGTCGCGATCGACTGGTTGGTGACCACTGCTCTAACCTGATCAGCATACATTTCAACACTAGGACCTTGATTTCACTAGAAGAAAAGATGGCTTTTTGCCACATGGTAAATCCCAGTGTGGACAAGGCAAATATAGTTTAATGCTAATAGCAGGCTGAGGTAAATATCTGTAACATGTTAAAAGTCATGTTTATTTAGTGATTATAAAAAACACATTTTTTCCTAGCATGCATGCTCCCTAGAAGCCTGACATGTCAGAAATTTAGCAGTAAATGCACCAAAGGTGTGTGCTCTTCAGTTTGCATTTTCCAGTGATATTGTAGTATAAATATTCAGACAATACTTTGCATTTGGTACACCGCTACCTCGATATAACGCCACCTGTTATATCCAAATTTGGATATAACGCAGTTAAGCAGTGCTCTGGGGGGTGGGGGAGCTGCGCACTCTGGTGGATCAAAGCAAGTTCAGTATAACACGGTTTCACCTATAACGTGGTAAGATTTTTTGGCTCCCAAGGACCTCATTATATCAAGGTAAAGGTGTACTTAGCTACAGTTTTCATATAAACCCTTAAGCTTTGGCTTTACAACTCTTAAAAAGCTCAAGCTGAAAAGTTGCACATCGTCGTCAAAAACAAACTTGTCATCATTGTTAAATCTGATCAGCTTTTATCTACTCTACATTGTGTTGACTTAGACCCCAATCTTGCAAACACTTACATGTATGCTTAACTTTACCGCTTTCAGTAGTCCCACTTAAAATAGTGGGATTACTCACAGTAATAAAGTGAAGTGCATATGTGCTGCAGACTGAGCCCCTTAAAAATACACTTTGGTGTGCAGATCAAGTCATACCAGTTATATAAAAAACAGTGTTGTTCACTTCTATCTTTCAATCAGTGGAGATAACCTCCTTGAGGAGTGAAGATGGAATAGTTGTGGAAATTATTTCATTAGCTAGATTGAAAGAGTGTCTGAGATTTTTCATTTGTATATCTTTGTTAAAATGTTAACACTACCATAATGCAATATGCAAAAGAATATAAACATCAGACTACTTAAAAAAATAAATGAAACCCTCAAAGGCAAGGAATTTAAAAGATAAGGTAGAAATGTGCTTTATGTTCTCCCAGTAGTGTGTGTGCTCTTAATTGCTTTCTAAAAATATACATGCTTTTCTGCCCAGATTTGAGCCATACATTCCATCTCAAAATCAACCCTGAGCTTCTTAAAAAACATAGTTGGATTTGATAGACTAACTTTAAGACATTTTCTTGAAATAACGCTTAGGATGAACATGTAAACTCTAAATTTGAGTGTTCTTTTAATGATTGGAACAAGAGTAAAAAGTCGTCGTTTCTAACACATCAGCCACCATTGTAGCTCATCATTTCTTTAAAGAAACAAATTTTCTTAGTTTCGTTCTAGAATAAATTATTACAACAAAAAATATTTAAAATCAAAGGGCAAATTTTTCAAAACAGAATGCCTGAAGTTAAGGCCTTCTATCTATATTTAGATAGCTAAATTTATGTAGTCTGATTTTCAGAAAAGCTGTGCCCTCCTAGCCTCAGTGAGTATGTCTGTACTGCATCTGGGAGCAAGCCTCCCATCCCAGGTCTCATAGACTTTAAGGTCAGAAGGGACATTTATGATCATCTAGTCTGACCTCCTGCACAATGCAGGCCACAGAATCTCACCCACCCACTCCTGTAACAAATCCCTAACCTGTGTCTGAGTTATTGAAGTCCTCAAATTGTGGTTTGAAGACCTCAAGCTGCAGAGAATCCTCCTTCATAGCTGAACTGTTGTTTCAGCAGTTACAGACATGACAAAACATTCAAGCTGTGCACGACCTTCGTTGCCAGATCACCTTGATAAGCCCCAGTACCTGCCAGTTTGTTGATGTTTCCCCCCTTCTTTTTACCATCAACCCATCCCAGATTCAGTTTGGGGCAACATCTTGTCTGGAGGTTCCAATGTTCTGCAAAACTGAATTGTGTGCACCCAATAAGAAAATGTAGGAACTCTGTGCTGTGGCATTATAGTCCATCTCACCTCTTCTGGTCTCTAGCTATTTTATTGGCAAACATTCTTGTTTGCTTTTGCAGCAGTAGTTTGCCCTTAATATGTACTCCATTAAAGGAAGGGGATACAAAGGATTCTCTTACTGAATAACAACTAACAAGAAAAAACTCAGAGAAGCATATGTTCTCTGCCAGGAACAACAACAAAGAGAGAGAGGGTGAAGATATCAACCAGAGTTCTTTTGAACTTTAAAATAGCTCTAGCTAAACTGTTGATTAAAAAGAGAGCAGTAGCAGGGCCACAGATTTGTGTTGGTAGAGCTCACACTAGTGTGGTAAAAAAGCTGTATAAATGTTGCAGCTCAGGCTTTCTAACCTAAGAGGTAGGGTGGGCTTGAGAGCTGGAGCCACAGTGTTAAAGCAATGTCTACACAGCTATATTTATCATGCTAACACGGGCCCTATTAACACAAGCCTGTGAACCCAAGCTGTGTGAGATCACGGATGCTTCAGTTACTTAATATCTTTGAAAAATATACTGCTTTTATTTAGGTGTCTAGGCCCTTGACCTAACAAACATTTGCACACATGCTTAACATTTCTTGCATGAGTAGTCCCGCTGATTAAAGTTAAACTTGCGGTTAAGTGTTTTTGGGATTGGGTCCTAAATATAGACTAAGAAACTTTAATTGAAAGTTCCCAGTTTTGAAAATTTTGGCCTAGTTTCCTTTTTTCAGCTTGATTGGGAATCATTCTGTTCATTTTCTTTTTTGGGTTCTTATATTGAGACTAAGACCATAATGTCTATATAAATACATAAAATGGATCTGCTAGCTGTAGAGGAATGTTCATTTAAAAATAAATAAATCTGGTCTCACTGTTTTTTTTTTTTTGACAAGTTGAGGTTCAATGGCATGGGGTATACGTTGTGATGATAAAAGATTATATGCCAATGGGGATCATTCATTTATTTCCCAGACTCTTTAATGATTGTCTTTTTAAAGATATATAACCAAATTTTCTTCTGCAGTCTAGCCCCCTTGTGCTGCAACAGACCTGCAGGATCCCCTTGGCATGGGTAAATCCCGAACTGGCGTAAAACCATTTTAGTTGTTTTCTTGCAGTCCCTGGAATGGAATAAAGGGTGTGGCTGGAATGTGAATGTGCCATGGCCGTTTTTGGCTTACATATTGTCCTTTCAGAGCCGTAGCTAGCTGCATATTTTAGAGTAGCCTATATGCCACTCTGAAATAATCCAGAGCTGACAAATAAAGCCCTGCGCAGATTCAAAATTTGTATCTGCATCCAATCCGTGATCTGCAGATCATTTTTGCAGATATAAAGCAGATATCTGCACGTTTGCAGGGTTTTAGATATAAAATTTGGATCCACATCCATCCGCAGTCCACAAAAATGGTTCGCGGATATCCGCATCCATGGACACACCTCTCTTCCCCTTAGCTGTGAATGATAGGCACACCTGTATAATCTAGCTCATAGAATTTTTACGAACAATGTAATTTTTTTGGTAACTACTCTGTGGTTTAAAACAAAATGAACATGTTAAGCACTTTACAGATTTGAAACAACTTCATTTTAAAGTAAAATTTAGTCAAGTAATGTCAACATTTGATATCTTTATTTTCCAATAAAGCCATGTTTACCAAACAGTTGAATATTCTAATACAGTGGTTCTCAAACTTTTTTTTTTTCACAGACCACTTGAAAATTGCTGAGAGTCCACTTAATGATCTTTCCAAATGTTGTTTGTACCATTAGTTAACTATTGTAAAGTACTTTGGCTAAAAGCACTATATTAAAAAAAAAAATGATTTTTTTTTTTGTTCTACAAATAAAAGCACACAACTTATATTTTAATATCAGTAGTCTTACCTTTCTAATGCAATGGATGTGCCCTCTCTCCCCTGCCGCAGCAGCCCCCAAGCTGGGGCTGGAAAGGAAGGGGTCTCTCTCCTGCCACAGCAGCCGCAAAGCTGAGGCTGGGAAGGAGGGCCATCTCTCTCTGGCAGCTGCAGCCCTGGAGCTGGGGAAAGTCTCCCCTTTCTCTGGCCGCTGGAGCCCTGCACATCCCAAATTTCCCCCACTCCCTCTTCTCACCCCACTGCCCCCTCCCACCTACCCTCTATACCCCCTAGAGGCCACCACATCACCTTACATGTGCATCTTCTCCAAGGTCCAGGTACCTAATTAATGGAGCCACGCTTGCTTCTCTTGTGCACCTGGGTGGCCACACACATCTTAGAGGGAGCTATCTGCGGACCACCTGAATGGAGCTGGTGGTCCATAAGCCACAGTTTGAGAACCTTGGTTCTAATAGCTGTCTGAGTCAGTGAATAATTCCACTTCTTACTATACGCAAACATGTTTATTCCATAAAATTATTTATAAGTTACTGTCTCTTGTTCAAAAAAATAATGGTTGTATTGGTTTTATTTATGAAGGGGGGGGGTTATAAGAAGCAATTTAAGCACACTTTGTTAGTACTTGTCACTCAGCTAAATGTGGAGTATCAGTGTAGGTTTCACACTGATTTCCATTCCTCTTGTCATGAATTGAAATATAGAAGCTTTCCAACAGCTTTAATGTAACATAAAATTGCATATCCTTTACATGAGTCGCTTTTCTAGCATTTTCTGAAATTCTGTTTAGGTCACATGAACATACTTCAGAGGATGGGTAGTGTGTTCATAGCAGTCCAGTTAATAAAATAAATAAATAATTTTGTTGAATGGAAAACAAGTACACCTCTATCTCGATATAACGCTGTCCTTAGGAGCCAAAAAAATCTTACCACGTTATAGGTGAAACTGTGTTATACTGAACTTGCTTTGATCCACCAAAGTGCACAGCCCTGCGCTGCCTCCTTCCCCTCCCCGCCCCAGAGCACTGCTTTACCGCGTTATATCCAAATTCATGTTATATCAAGGTAGCGATGTATATGGCTAGCAAAAAGGTGTCTTCGATGTCTTACCAGTTTCTCTTGCTTTCTTTTCCTCTACCCTGGGAACAGTGCAACAAGTGTTGGATAAATTTAAATTATTTAGGAATCATTCAGGAATTGAAACATAAACATTGAAAATTAATTCTAAA
Organism: Chelonoidis abingdonii; assembly: GCF_003597395.2. Classification (NCBI taxonomy): domain Eukaryota; kingdom Metazoa; phylum Chordata; order Testudines; family Testudinidae; genus Chelonoidis; species Chelonoidis abingdonii. Next base: position 61,774,424 of record NC_133771.1, on the reverse strand, counting down.
AGATACTGACAAACTGATCCGGGTCTAAAGCAATTTTTTTAAACTATCAATAATATGATGTATACAGAATGATTGTTCAATTATTTACTTTGTAAGGATGAACAAAATTGACTTATAACAGTTAAATGTACTATCAATTATAGATGACCCACAAATGAAAAAAATTATGGAGTTTGTTCTTTCTCTTTCTGCATTGCTGCTACTATCAATTACTGTTTATTATTTGTATTACCATAGAGCTAAGAGGCCCCAATCAAGAGTATGGTCCCATATACAGACATGTAGAGAGAGGAAGAGAGAGTGATTTTCTACTTCATAGAGTTTACAGTCAGTTGTTTAAAAACCTGACATTTTAAAATATAACCTGCCTGCCTTTTTAACCTTAAAATAATAAGCTTTGTTTTTTATGTAGGACTCTTTGGCTGACTAGAGAATAGAGTGGGCTCTGAGTATTAAGATCTCTGTGAAAGATACTTCACTCTAGGTTTGGCTTGTCATAGGAAAACTATCAATTGTTGACAACAGGTGTCAGTACAGTACTAGTTCAACTGCTGTTTAACTGCCTGTATATATAAGGACAGACTGGGCAGCACTGTTGCAGATCTGTAGCCAAACACATTGCTGACGGAGACTGCTGAAATGGTGCTGTTTCCAAGTGAACACAGGGCCTAAAACTTGTTTATTTTTTAGATAACCCTATTTAATTCAACCTTCTTGCCGACTCTCAAACCTGGTATACACTAGAAAAAGGATTGTTGATAATGGGGGTCGGCAATAGGTTCAACTGCAAAAATAGACCAGACCAGGGGTCCCCAATGCGGTGCCTGCAGGCGCCATGGCGCCCGCATCCTGGCCGGCAGTGGAGCATCTGCCAAAATGCCACCAAATTTCTGCGGCATTTCGGCGGCGACGCCTCTTGATGACACCACTTGTCACTGACAAGCGACGTCATCGAGAGGCATCGCTGCCGAACTTCAGCAGCATTTCAGCGGATGCTCCACTGCCGCCACAGTCCTTTGTCTGGCGCCTGCCAGACGAAAAGGTTGGGGACCACTGGACCAGACAAAATAATGTGCAATTGCCTTTTGGAAAACCATCCAAACAGCTGGTCAAATTATCACTGTTCTGTCAGGACACAGTACAAAATTCTTGTATTTATATACTTTGTAATAAAGGTTTGTTTAAAACACCAAACAGAATGATGAGTTGACCCATGTATATATTCTCTGAGGTTTTTAACTCTTCATGTTAATGTTGTTTGAATTACATCATTTTAAAAGTTAAGTAATCCGTAATCAATCAAATAAACACTGATGGTTTTCTCCACTATCCAGTGGTAATCTGTGCTTCCTAGCTTTCTTTAAAGACATGCCAACATCATTGTCTTAATATCTTATATTAAGAGCTAGCCTTTCAAAAGCAACCAGCAGCTCCCAGTTGGGGTCTGAGTGCTTTTGAAAATCCTACCTCCTCATTTAGGTGCCTAAATGGGGAGTAACAATGTATTAAGTAAACCTCCATGAGTTGATTTGTTTTTAGCACAGACATTCTTTTTTTTCCTTCTGTGATGTGAAAAATCCACTTGTGGAACCTTAATTCTATATGAAGTCTTCTGTGTGGGAATATGCTTTGGATTTGAGATGGAGTTGTTTGAGAGAGAGCAGAGATTACGTCAGTCTGGTTTAGCAATCATTATTTATATCTTTCTCTCATTGTAACTCAGCATCTTCTTTTTCTTGCAGATTGATTACACAGGAACTGACTCTTCTAGTCCCTGCAACAAATGTTTGAATGTGTCCTGGAATAGCACACCACCTTGTACTTGCACCATTAACTTTACACTGGATCAAGCCTTTGAGGTCTGTTACTTTGTGTGTGAGTTGTTATCAGAATTACTCTTAATTTTATGTTCATGCCTTTTGCATTTTATCATTGCTTTTGTAAGGTATTATACTAGTTATCTTAACATCTGCTTAGTTAAGTCAAAAAACTAAATTTCTATGTTAGAGGAACCTCATACTTGCCTTATTCTTAAAAATTCAATCCTGTTATGCTCTTCTCTTCATCCATCAACTAATCCTGTGTGTTGTGTCTTCTCCACAAACTACATCTAGTGCAACAGGTTTGAATCAGGTCTTAATTTATTTAGCATCACCCAGAAATGTTTAACATTAACTGGATCCTTAAGTCATGAATCCACAGATTTGTGAGATTTTGACAGTCTGTGCTGAGCTTTTTATTAAATTCTCTTTCTGTTGCACCACTGATGGTACAATATGTAGGAGCATTTGCATAGACTGCTTGCTGATGTTTTAACTATCATTAACCAGAGTTAGATGACCTGTTATAAAGATACAAGTGGCCAGCCTACATTAGCACTTCCAGTCATTGATGAAACAATGCGGGTGGTAGTGCAACTAAAGCAGATTTTAACAATAAACTCAGTGTAAACAAGGCTTGCAGACTAGTTTTATGAATGTCCCTAAGGGCATTCAGTTTTACAAAAGTTTGGGGGTCTTATGCTTTAAAAGAAAATTTGAGTTTCTGTGTGAATTTTAGAAACACCCTGTATAATGTAAAGATTTGGAAAATTGAGACTCCTTGAATTGTGCAATACCATGTGACCAGATGCTGCCTGACCACTCCTGTGTGGTTAGTGAGAGAGACCCAGATCAGAATAACCAATAGTCCTGTGGTTGGAGTGCTCTTCTGACAAGTGGGAGACCACTATTCAAATCTATTCTCCCCTTCAGACGGGATGGGGAGGAAATGAGCTTGGGTCTCTCACGTTCCAGTGAGTGCTCTAACTACTGGGCTAAAAGTTATAAGAAAGGTGGCTGCTGCTCCTCCGTTTTTTCATGCAAGAATGGCTTAGGCGCTAAGCCGTTTTACTCCAGGAGAGGAGTTTCCCAGCTATGGATCGCAAGCAGGCTTAGATGCCTCTCTGCAGCCCAGATTTAGCCAGTGAGAATCCATGAGAAGGAGGGGTGGGAGTTATGATAAACCCCTCTCATTGACATCACCCATTGACTAGGTCAGGCAAGGAGCCACCTAGCTTGTTGGCTTGTTTGGATCACAGCTTTAGTCACCTATCTCTCCGCATTCATTGTATAGAAAGGCTAGGTTAGGCACCTAACTCAGGCTTTGTGGATTCCATTATTTCAGTGATTTTTCTAGGTGCCTAAAAATTAGGCATAGCAGTACTTAGCATTGCTGTGCCTAAGTCCCTTTGTGGATGTGGGCCTCAGTGTTGGATACAATGAGTGTGGGAAAGCCCCTTGAACTTAGATATTGACACTGAAGAAACTTTCATTGTTGCCTCTGAATTGTTAAACAGTGAATGTAAGGTATTTCAGCATTTCTTCTTGATGACTTGTAATATGTGAGGTTAGAAGGACACAACTTGTCTTTCAGATGCCAGGCTGAGTTTACAATACCTGCAGTATAAAACATTTTGTTTTGATTTGTCTTCTGAGCTAATACATTATGAATATTACTGATGTAGAATAAATATAGAACATCAGTATGTAAAGATTTATCAATTTCCTGGCTGTATCAACACATTAATGTATCTTATGGATCGTTATCTTATGTACTGGTGTTATTGAATACCCTTTTTCAATCTGTCACCTTGTGTTTTGCAGACCAATGTGTTTATGTATTATGGACTGTCCAACTTCTATCAAAACCATCGTCGTTATGTGAAGTCTCGGGATGACAGCCAACTAAATGGTGATAATAGTTCTTTACTTGTAAGTAAACTTATGCTCAAATCTAATCATCAGTAATAATTAGATAACATAAATCCATATGCTGTAGAAGCATTTTCAACATTGAGGTGAAATAGACACTTTTCTTTGTGCAGTAGGAGACATTGTCAAAGAATCAAAGTTATATTGGTGACTTCATATATGTTACACTTAATGGACATTATATACACCTCTATCTCAATATAACGCTGTCCTCAGGAGCCAAAAAATCTTACCACATTATAGGATAAACCGTGTTATATTGAACTTGATTTGATCCACTGCAGCACGCAGCCCCGCCCCTCCCGGAGCACTGCTTTACCATGTTATATCTGAATTCGTGTTATATCGGGTGGCGTTATAACGGGGTAGAGGTGTACTTCTATCTGATGAATTGTGATACAGTAGATTGATCATTGCTCACTGCAAATAAATGTATTCTGATTAACTTGGATCTGTTGTGCTTTTCAGGCAGTGAAACCAGTTTAGCTCCATTTGATCTGTCTGAAGTTTTATCTTTCACTAATGAACAATGCCCAGCTAGTTAGCAGATTTCAATGCTTAGAATTGGATACTCAGGGTCATATTCCAGTTGATTAGCTACTAGTTATCAAATATCAATACTAAAATGCATGTGCTCAAAGCAGCTATGTGAAGTTTCTCATGTCCTCTTTAGGAATGCTTTGTCTTCTACAGGCAGTGTGGGAACAAAAAGAATAGGGATAAATGGTCAGTTTTCACTGTGGAGAGAGGTAAATAGTGAGGTCCCCTAAGGATCTGTACAGGGACCTATGCTGTTAAACATATTCATAAATGATCTGGGAAATGGGGTTAACAGTGAGGTGGCAAAGTTTACAAATGATACAAAATTATCAAGATAAGTCCAAAGCAGACTGCAAAGAGTTAGAAAGTGATTTCTCAAATCTGGGTGACAGGGCAACAAAATGGCAGATGAAATTCAATGTTGATTGATGCAAAGTAATGCACATTGGAAAACATATTCCCAACTATGCATACAAAATGATGGGGTCTAAATTAGCTGTTCCCACTCAAGAAAGAGATCTTGGAGTAATTGTGGATAGTTCTCTGAAAACATCTGCTCAATGTGTAGCAGTAGTCAAAAAACCTAACAATTTTAGGGACCATTAGGAAAAGGATAGATAATAAGACAGAAAATATAATGCAACTATATAAATCCATGGTATGCCCACATCTTGAATACTGTGTGCAGTTCTGGTCACCCCCTCTCAAAAAAGATATATTATAATTGAAAACAGTACAGGGAATGGCAAAAAAGAATAAGGAGTATAAGGAGAAATTAAAAAGAATGGGACTGTTCATCTTAGAAAAGAGATGACTGGGATGAGGGGATATGATAGAGATCTATAAAATCATGAATGTTGTGGAGAAAGTGAATAAGAAAGTGGTATTTACCTTTCATATAATACAAGAATTAGGGGTCACCCAATGAAATTAATAAGCAGCAGGTTTAAAACAAACATAAAGAAGTACGTCTTCACACAAGGCACAGTCAACCTGTGGAACTTGTTGCCAGGGGGATGTTGTGAAGGCCAAAAGTTCCAAAAAGAATTAGATAAGTTAATGGAAGATCGGTCGATCAGCGGCTAATAGCCAAGATTGTTGGCTATTTGCAGCTCTAGCAGATACTTCACTCTCTGTTCCCTGTGACCTTTATAGAAGGGTGGGAGAGTTCCAATAAATGGCTGTTGTGCTACTGAAGTCAATTTTATTTACTTGGATGTTTTGTCTCAAAACAGGGCGAGTTGGGGGAGGAGTTACCATTTTTACATTTTCATTTTATAGTATCTATTGGTATTATATCAGGATATAAATATTTTACTGTTAAGTGCCTAAGTCTTTTTTCAGATAGTCTTAGTGGTTTAATGGTGGAAATATGTTTTAAATATAGTTTGGTTATTCTGAAGCATTAGATCAAAAGCATACAAAAATTCCACTATATAGAGCATAGATTTAAAAGAAAAAATTGTATTCTACAAAATGTATGCACTATGTGGGTTCTGAACTCTGATTTAGTTTTTGTTTAGTGAGTAAAAACTATTACAATTAATATTAAAAATTATATTTTAAATAGTTTAGACTTGGCAATTCAAATTATGTTATTCAAAGGATGCAGAAAATGTAGTTTATAATGGAATTAGTTAGCTGCAGATCTTAACTATCTCTTCTTTTCTTTTAAACATTAGCATCCCAGTAAGGAGTGTGAGCCTTACAGCACGAATGAGAATAAACCCATTGCTCCTTGTGGAGCTATTGCCAACAGTATGTTTAATGGTATGGTCATAAAATATCAAGACACTTTTGCAATCTGGTACACGCATCAAATTGTGGTATAAATTATTTGAAATTGATGTAAAATGTTAGAGGATTTTGTCTTTAAATTAGACAAGCTTTAACTGTGCAAAGCAAATAGATTTTGTTATGCTTGAGTGCAGAAGGGGAAACATGCTAGGGGAACTGCTACTGCTTATTTTCCTTCTGAAACTGTATTATCAGATTCATTCAATTATGACAGCAAGGGTTGGGGATAACTTCCACATGGCACTGGCTGTTATGTTTATCTAGTACCTATGTGGTACTGTATATAAAATAAAATAAAATATGGAGATCTGAGTGAAGGATCAGAGTCTGAGGGGGAAACGTGGGCAAGCACAGCAGGGACAAAGGAGAGCAGAGGAAATTTGGGGGGAGGAGATCTAATAGATATATATGAAAAGTATGGGGAATGAACAGCAAGAATCAGAAATACCATTGAATCACAGTTATGACATAATTGGTGTCACATAAACTTGGTGGGATAATTCACATGACTGGAATATTAGATAGAGAGTATAGCTTGTTCAGGAAGTACAGGCAGGAGAAAGAAAGGAGGAAGCATTGCTTTGTATCTAAAAAATGTATACGCTTGCACTGAGTTTGACAGGGAAGTAGGAGATAGACTTGTTGCAAGTCTCTGGGTAAGGATAAAAGGGGTGATGTCATGGTAGGTGTTACTGTAGACTACCTAACTAGGAAGAAGAGGTGGATGAGGCTTTTTTTTAAACAACGAATAATGATCAATAAAATCCGTCCAAAAACACAGAACTTGGTGGGGATGAGGGATTTCAACTACCCAGACATCTGTTGGGAAAATAATACAGCACAGCACAGCTTATCCAACAAGTTCTTGCAATGCATTGGTGACAATTTTTTATTATAGCGTGTGGAAAAAGCAACTGGGGAAGAGGCTATTCTAGATCTGATTCTGATAAATGGAACAACTGTTCGGTAATCTGAAAGTGGAAGGCAGCTTGGGTGAAAATGATCATGAAATGATAGAGGTCATGATTCTGAGGAATGGTAGAAGAGAAAACAGCAGAATAAAGACAATGGGCTTCAAGAAGACAGTCTTTAGCAAACTCAGAGAATTGGTAGGTAAGCTCCCATGGGAAGCAAATCAAAGGGGCGGGGGAAGAGTTCACAAGAGTTGTCAGATTTTTAAAGAGACATTATTAAGGGCACAAGAGCAAACTATCCCAATGTATAGGAAAGATAGGAAGTTTGGTAGGGACCATGCTGGCTTAACCAGGACATCTTCAGTGACCTGAAATTCAATAAAGAGACGTACAAGAAGTGGAAACTAGGTCAAACTACAAAGGGCAAATATATATAAAAAAAAAAAAAAAGCCACAAGAATTTGGGGACAAAAATAGAAAGACTGATGCACAAACCAAGATTAACCTAGTCAGGAATATAAAGGTTAACAAATACATGGGAAGCAAGAGGAATACCAAGGGCCTAGTAGGCCCACTACTTAACGAGGAGGGAAAGACAAAAACAAGAAACTGCATCAATGGCGGAAGTGTTAAATGCCTTTTGTGTTTGTTTTTGGTGAAAACAAACAGCGATCGGATGCTTACATAGTGAACATCAGTGTAAATGGCGTAGGATCTGAGACTAACATAGGAAAAGAACAAGTTAATTACAAAGACAAGCTAGATGTCATCAAGTTGGCAAGACTTGATTAAATATATCCTAGAATAGATAGAGAACTGACTGAAGAGATCTCTGAGCCATTAGCAATTTGACTTAGTAGTCATCAATGGTTCACCTGCATGGATCTGTCCTGGGTCTGGTTTTATGGAATATCTTCATAAATTATTTAGATTATTACATAGAAAGTACGCTTTTGAAGTTTGTGGATGATACCAAGCTGAGAATGGGTGCAAGCCCTTTCGGGGACAGAATTAGAATTCAGGTTGATCTTGACAAAATGGAGAAATGTTGTTAAATTTAAATAGGATGAAATTCAAGAAGAATGAATGCAAAGTACTACACTTAGGAAGGAATAATCAGTTGCACAAATACAAAATGGGAAATGACTGCCTAGGAAAGAATATTGCAGAAAAAGATCTGGGGGTTGTAGTGCATCACAAATTAAATGAATCAACAATTTAAATCTCTTGCCAAAAGAGTGAACATCATGCTGGGATGTGTTAGCAGAAGTGTTATAAGCAAGACACAAAAAGTAATTCTGATACTCTATTCAGCATTGATAAGGCTTCAGCTAGAGAATTGTGTCCAGTTCTGGACACCATGCTTCAGGAAAGATGTGGACAAACTGAAGAAAGTCCAGAGAAGAGCAACAAAAATGATTAAAGGTCTAGAAAAGTTAACCTATAAGGAAAAATTTAAAAAAATAGGGTTAGTTTAGTCTGGAGAAGAGAAGACTTTGACGGAGGGGAAACGTAACTGTCTTTAAGTATGTAAAAGGTGTTTTAAGAAGAGGCGAGAAGTTGCTCTCCTTAACCACTGAGGACAGGACAAGAAATGATGGGCTTAAATTGCAGTAAGAGAGATTTAATTAGACATTAGGAAAAACTTAACTATAAAGGTAGGTAAGCACTGGAACAAATTACCTAGGGAGGCTGTGGAATCTCTGTCATTGGAGGTTTTTAAGAACAAGTTAGACAAACACCTGGTTTAGATGATAATACTTAGTGCTGCCTCAGTGCTGTGGCCTTGAAGACCTATCAAGGTCCCTTTTAGTCCTACATTGCTATGATTCTATGATATATTGTGTCCTGTGAAACAATTCATTTACTCTGATAGTCATGGCTATAAATGCTGCCTTCTCCTGTTTTTGTGGAAATATCAAATAATCCTGAACAGATTAAACTAGAGTCAATTGAAGGTTTTTCTACCCCTTCTCTAACATGAATTTCTCATATTAGATACATTGGAATTGTTTCGCATTGATAATGAAACAAGGATCCCTATTACTTTGAATAAAAAAGGTATTGCTTGGTGGACAGATAAAAATGTTAAGTTCAGGAATCCTTCTGGAAATACAAATAATTTGACAGCACTTTTCCAAGGTAAGATCTTAAAATTTTAAATTGAATAACAAAATACTGAAAACATGTGAAATGCCTTTTAATAAAAAGCTATTGTTACTGATTTTTTTTTTTCCGAGTACAAGCACTGTAGTGGGCATCCTAATATCACTATGCTGTCATTCTGCTAAGAATACCAAGCTCAACACTTCTTTTGCCATGCAGAGAGAGTTATGATTTGTCTGAAAATGACAGAAACTATGTGTGTCTCTATTTTACTGCAGTATTTTAAATAATGATTTAAAATCAGTACAGTCATTGAAAGAAACTGATATTTTGAAATGCTGGAATTAGAACATGTTATAATTCCCTGCCTATCTTTCAGAAAGTCTAGAAAATGTCTTAAGTAAAAGTTAGTGGTTTGTCAAGCAAAACATAAATGTCATAAACATACCCTCTGGCAACTGTATTAATTCCTTCTATTGATTTCTAATTGGCCAAAACCAAAATTACCTTTTGAATGCCAGTATCTGGAATTGCACACACACTTCAGAGTCTTAGAAAAAAGTTCTTAAGTGCACACCAGTATCTAAACCTGCAAGATATACCTCTTGTCTAAATATTTCTAGTTAATTGAATTCTTTAATTTTAGGCACAACAAAACCTGTGAACTGGCCCAAACCAGTGTATATGCTAGATTCCGAAGCGGACAACAATGGGTTCATCAATGAAGACTTTATTGTGTGGATGCGTACTGCAGCATTGCCTACATTTCGTAAACTCTATCGCCTGATTGAGAGAAAAAATAACTTCCAGCCTACCTTACCAGCTGGAAAGTACTCTTTGGACATCACATACAGTATCCTTTATTGAAACTTTAAAAACTGCTAATATCACCTGGAATATTTGAATGTATGTATTTATAGCTTTCAGAATTTATGTCAGTATTTCAGTTTTGAGAACATGTGATATGAAACTTTTGTTCTGAGATGAATTCAGAGACGCTAATGCGAAGGATGTTGTTTGTGAATAAATAATATCCTTTTTGTGCTTTATTTTATTAGCTGCATAGCAGAACCACATAGCATGTCTACGTGTAAATTAATGAAATTATCAGCCCAGTTTACTACTTGTGCAAAGAAGACTGCTCTGGTAATTGGTTTGAAGAAGGCAACATAGTATCTATAATGGAGGTAAACAGTTTGATATTGTAAAGAGTGCCCAAATGAATCACTATAGAAAAACCTGGTATTTATCAGACACATGGAAACTTTCTGGTCTAAACATTTCACATTTTTTATTTGTCCTCAAATGAGAACTGGTCCTTAGACTGTTTTGTAGGCTTTTGAGTTGGTTTTTGCTGTGAAAACTTGAAGCTCTGAGAATGTTGAGATGTGCAGAGACTTCTTGATGAGTTTTGTCAAACATCCTGAGTTTTTAAACTTCATAAACTGTGAATAACTTTGGGTCAGGAAGAATGTAGGATATGTTTGTGGAGTCTGCAAGCCGTTTAAACCAATTAACTTTGATTCCAGAAAATCAGAATCTTCTGTCACGCTACAGTGTAAAATCTCTTTAGTTTAATTTACGAGTTTTCAGTTCCTGGTCAAGAAATACAGAAGCATGCTGCTGCACAGATTTCAGGATACACAGTTGCAACCTGATCCAGAAGATATGTAAATCCATCTTCTGGCAACCTTAGTCCTGGCATTTCTTAATTTTGAGTGCTTGACTTTGTAACTTTAGTCATTTACTTCTACTAGTTTTTTGTACAGAATGTAGTGGCAGGAATATGCTAAGTCCTTTAGACAGGTGTGAAGACAATCATGCAATCTAATACGTCACTGAGGAGAGAACGATAGTGCCTTTTGAGGAGATGGCGGAGGCATGGCAATGCAAGCGATGGATTCCAGGTACACGGCTTGCATGGTAAACTCAGAGACAAAGCTGGAGGACCCTTAGGGCTTGTCTTCACTGGAGAGTTAACTTGGGCTTTTACTTGGATTTTGTCGCTAACCTAGTTCATAACAGGGCTAGAGATCTGTGTGTATAGTCGGGATGCTTTCAGCCCTGGCTAGCTTCCCTGTCTGGGGCTATAGGCTAAAGCCAAAGTGCTGTTTATGCATGGTCTGGTAACCAGTTCACTTTGCAGTGTGGGCACGGCAAATCAACTCGGGAACTACTAGTCTGCCATTGTCTTCCCACAGTCCTCCACCAGGCTGTATATTTTTGCTCTCTGTCTTTTCTGCATTTCCTGGTGCTAACAGGCCAAGACAAGCTCCTCACGCAGCTCCAAAAATATGGCCTTCCTCATGTGGAAATTCTGGGCTTTCTGCTCCTCATCCCAGATCTCCATGACAGTATAGTCCCATCACTCTGCTTGTGGTTCTGCTCCAGAAGCATTAGGTTGTGGGGATTCCACAGTGTTTAAAACCTCATCAACTATCTCCACTACTCCATGTCTGCATTCAACCTTTGTGATCTCCTTAGCAAGGCACACTGCTGCGTTCTCAGGGTTACAAGCTGCTGCCAGAATGCCCCATACCAATGTCATGCCTGCATCTGCTTCCTGTTTCCAGAATGAGAGTTGCATTAATGCCAGCCGCAGGTGTGTTGGATCCAGGCCATGCTACAAGTTAGAATGGAGGCTACAGTCCGAAATCTACCATATAACAAACTGGAAATGGTTTTCTTCTGGTGAGCTAAGATCACTTCAGCACAGGTGCCTAGAAAGGACGGACAGGTTCTTCCACAAAACACTATGGAAATAGTTCACAGATACATGCAGCACTAAACAATAGGATATTACCCTAGAAGTCTTACTGCTTCACATGTGAGAGTACAGCTCCCAAGTGGACACAGGCCAATGGATGCACTCAAGTATAGTTGTGTGCTGTTCCCTTTTATGGCTGTGCTACATATATGCTGATAATCATGTCCAGATCTCGTCATCTCAGTGATTTCTACAGTGAAGACATACTGAAAAGGGGAGAAGTAAAGCAGGCAGTTTAGGTGTAGTGAAGGGAGAAGGAAAGACAATGTGTAAAGAATAGGAAATAAGTGGGAGCCTTGAACATAAAGGACCGTCTCCCCCCCCACACACACACTTCATAGATACTAGGGTTGGAAGAGACCTCAGGAGGTCATTTAGTCCAGCCGCCTGCTCAAAGCAGGACCAATCCCCAACTAAATCATCCCAACCAGGGCTTTGCCAAGTCGGGCCTTAAAAACCGCTAAGGAAGGAGATTCCACCACTTCCCTAGGTAACCCATTCCAGTGCTTCACCACCCTCTTAGTGAAAAAGATTTTCCTAATATCCAACCTGAACCTCCCCCACTGCAACTTGAGACCATTATTCCTCGTTCTATCATCTGCTACCACTGAGAACAGTCTAGATCCATCCTCTTTGGAACCCCCTTTCACGTAATTGAAAGCAGCTATCAAATCCCCCTCATTCTTCTCTTCTGCAGACTAAACAATCCCAGTTTCCTCAGCCTCTCATAAGTCATGTGCTCCAGCCCCCTAATCATTTTTGTTGCCGTCCGCTGGACTCTTTCCAATTTTTCCACATCCGTCTTGTAGCGTGGGGCCCAAAACTGTACACAGTACTCCAGATGAGGCCTCAGCAATGTCGAATAGAGGGGAATGATCACGTCTGTCGATCTGCTGGCAGTGCCCCTACTTATACAGCCCAAAATGCCATTAGCCTTCTTGGCAACAAGGGCACACTGTCGACTCATATCCAGCTTCTCGTCCACTGTAAGCCCAAGGTCCTTCTCTGCAGAACTGCTGCCTAGCCATTTGGTCCCTAGTCTGTAGCAGTGCATGGGATTCTTCCAGCCTAAGTGCAGGACTCTGCATTCATCCTTGTTGAACCTCATCAGATTTCTTTTGGCCCAATCCTCTAATTTGTCTAGATCCCTCTGTATCCTATTCCTACCCTCCAGCGTATCTACCACTCCTCTCAGTTTAGTGTCATCTGCAAACTTGTTGAGGGTACAGTCCACGCCATCCTCCAGATCATTAATCATAAAGAGAAATTCACTTGATGGTTAAAGAGTCTGCCAAGGCAAAGAGCCTCACTGCTTACCAGTATAGCAGTTCTGTTCTATTCAGGCTCTTAAGCCAAGCTCCTCACTGTAGTATCTATCTGCCATTTTATTAACCTGGCACTCTTAATTCCCCTATCACTCAAAGCTAAATCTGAGAAACTGAGAAATTGTTGGGAATATAGGAAGAAAAGACCTTTCCCCAGTGACCTACAGCATAGCCTACTGCCTCCTTTTAATGAAAGAGGAGGCAAGCTTCAGGTGGATCCAACAGTCAACATCCCCAATTTGCAGAACAGGTTGACAAATAAAGTTAGCGGTGACAGAGCTAGGATATAAACAGTTCGCAAAAGCTGCAAGGAGAGAGAGGGGAGGCAATTGCGCTCTGAGGAAGCACCAGCCAGCTCAGAGTCTTAAGAACATCAATGGAAGTGGAAGCTTTCTTACCTCCTAGTATGGACACAAACCTCTCCAGCAAATACAGAATCTGTTTAATATACATCAGGTTTTTTGCCTTCAGACATGTAAACTGTAGTCATTGGAGCTATGGCAGTTTACACCAGCTGAGGATCTGCCCCAGGACATGCTTAAAATTGATCTGGAAGGTGAATGAAAGCCAGTGAAGGGGTTTAATGAGACACATGTGGTCAGAGCAGCAGGTAAAGTAGATGACAGATTGAAGGTTAGGTGAGAATCCAAAATACCAGACAGGAGGAAGGTTGCAGAAGTTGATATTAAAAATTTAGCAGGGTCCGTACAAGAGTTCTTAATCATTTGTGTGACTAGCAGCTGTGTATTGGTCAGTGAGAGAGCCTTATTGTTGTCTTTCGTTTTGCTGCACTGTAGCGGAGAGTACATGAAAACTGAGAATTAAAATTAGGTCACTAAGGAAATCAGATATTGGGGAGAGGGTGTATTACATTGTTACCAACTGAAATGATCTCACGTTTTAATATGCCAGCCATACTTCTAATTAAATGACTGAATTTAGGATGAATTTTCCTATACGTTCTTCAGATTACCCTGTGCACAGTTTCGATGGACGGAAACGGATGATCCTGAGCACAATATCATGGATGGGAGGCAAAAATCCATTTCTGGGAATCGCTTACATCACTGTGGGGTCCATATGCTTCTTTCTAGGAGTTGTGCTGCTTGTCATTCATCACAAATATGGAAATCGAAACACTAGTGCGGACATTCCCAATTAATCTTGTATTCTGAAAACAAATGTACTGCATGTGCATCAAGGCCAGTCCAGAGTGGGCCCAGTTTTTTAGCTTAATCTGCTTATATTGCTTCTGAAGCTGGGTGCAAAACTCTTTCTCTAAAGCCTTTCTTCCCCTTGCTGTGGATTGACTTTCGAAAATGACGGGTATTTAATTAGCTATACTGATTGTATCTATGCTGACTGCATAAATGGTTTTCTGATGTTGGCCTCTTCCTAGGCAGGCTATTGTGATGCATATAGCCCCTGTTCCCTTAATGCATCTGCTGCTTGTTTCTGTGCTTTGTAATATATCCATATGATACTGTATGTATAGGTTGTGTGGAGAAGGGGGAGGCAGTTTTAGGATATAGTATAACTTGTTAACCATTCACAATGTCAGTGCTATTAAAAGGAAAAATAAGAAGTCTTTAGTGTTTGTTCATGTCACTGTATTGTGTGCATAGGCTTTATGTTCCTTGCTGAGATGTTTAATATATTAAAGTTGTAAAATATTTCCTGTGTAAGTGTGTTACACATTAAATCTTCATAAAGTACTGTTATAAATTCACATAACTCTCTGTATTTTAGATATCAGATGTGCCTGGCATGGGAACTAACATCCCCTGAAAATGTCAGGAGATCTGTCAACTGACTGTATGGGTGAATTTCCAAGTCTAGTTTCCACTTGAAAACAGTTGTTGAGATAAAAAAGCAGCTTTGTTCTAAATATTTCTTTTGCTTGAAGTTATATTTAGAACAGTTTACCCATTGTACTTGTGATCTTGCTCTCTGTGAGCAGCTTGAAGATATTAATCAAGGAAAAAATGAAGAAGTTCTTTCCAATCATAAATCTGGGTGGAATAACTATCTTGCTGGTAGAGGAACTTCCTTGTTCTGCTCTAGTTAAAAACAAGGCTTAGATGTTCAGAGCAGGCTTTGTTGTAGTAAATTAAATGTAATATTCGGTTCCCTCGTTATTTGGAAAAAATAAAACTGAAATTTACTTTTGAAGGTAAGTGTTCAAGTCCTAAACTGAAAGAATTCATGGTTATTGAAATGACTGTCCCTTTTCTTTTTACATAGATTAAGCTTGACATGAAGGTCATTTAAAGTCTGTTACAGGTAGTGTATGCTATTCCCTCAAATCTCAATATTAAAACCGGTTTCATTTTTGTTGGTTCATTCAAAGTTAACTGTAAATTGTAAGCTACTGCATTCTAGTAATTTTAGATGATGCAAATTATACATTGTAATTTAAATGGCAGAGGTTACTTTACATGTAACTGGCTTGATAAAGTATCTGAATATTCAATATTGAATAAATGCTGCAAATGATTTATGATGACACTTTTGTCCTTAAACTTATTTTCACCTGGATGAATATGTATTGTATTCTGCTGAATGAGATGTACAGTTTCAATGCAATTTAGCCAAGTTTTAGTATTTCTGAAATCATATACACTTGTGCCAAAAACTTTGTTCATATTTTAGTAGCTTAACTTGTGGTCAGTTTCTGAAATATACTGTATTAGTATATCAGTTTTGAGAAGATCTCTGACCATTTTTTTTTTTACTGAGTTGCTTGTTTCCTTATGTAGTATTTCAAGTTAGCAGTGAAAATAGTCAGTTCCTTTGTATACCATGTGAAATGAGGCAAAAGTTAAACCAATGATTTAGATAGTTTGTTCACTGATAAAATAAATTTTAGTTGGTATGTTATGTAGTTGACTGCACGATAGAATGTGGCAGTGCAACACATGATGATTTTATGTCCAAAAGAACAGTTTAAGATTTTTTGAAAGTGTTGAAGTTTCATAATGTCATTGTCATTACAGAATTGGGGTATACAACTTTGATTAATGTCTCCACACAGCATAGTAGAAAAGCTGCACAAAAGATGTTAGGTTAAAAAAATCACTTTAAATTATAGAGTAGTTGCAAGATCTTATTCATTGAACTAGTAAGGGAACTTCTCTCAATTACTGGTTATTTAAATATTTTTATTTTTATAAATGTTTTTTTTGGCTGGTATTTGTCAGCTCAATAAAGGTAAACTGAATATATTTTGCTGTGTTCATAATCAATGTTTTAAATATAAGGAACTTCCTCTTGAATTACATGCAACAACTGAAATGCCATTTCAGGTGAAAAACTGATTCTAGCAATAGGTAAATATCACCTTTTGACTAGCTTGAGAACGATATTTTCCTAGGGCAATGTGTTTCCTCTGGTGTGCAGAATATTTAACTTCATTCCCTAATCTTGCTGTTAGTCATGACTGTCTCTCCTCCCCCAGCATTCCCCTGCTGAATGCTTGTCCCTCTTTGGAGGTCATCTTAACTAACTGGATCAACTAAGGTACTTTTTGCTGCTCTTATCAGAGTTAAGAAAGGGGTTTCCCTTTATTAAGTAAAATCACTGCTGTACGTTCTTAATCTAAGGACCCAAATTACAAGATAAAGCTTACACACCATAGTAAATAAGAGACAACTAGAATAATATGAAAGTATATAATGCAAAACTAAAACAAGCCTTGGTGAATAGGTAAAAGGCCTTGGTTTAGATTCAATTAGTAATCTTATAGAGGGTTCAGATATGTTCTTTCTATATGTAAAAGCTCATAGTTTCACTTGAGCAAGTAGATTCCATGGTCCTTACCTTGTTTCTCTTGCAGGTTGTCAGCATGCAGTCTGTTTATAGGTCTAATTCCAGTGTCCCTGATTGACCCTTCCCTGGGCAATGTCAGTCTCTGGGACTTTAGTATATTTCTCTGGAGTCTTTCCACTTATACTTGGATGTGAGCAGATGTGACCTTGTTCATCATATCAGACATTCTACACAATAGTATTGGCAAAAGTGTCCTCTCAAAATGTCTGTTCCTCATTTAACTACCATTGCACATTTTCCAATTTCCTCTAATTTTGGCATAGCTGAGACAGTGCGCCCAGTGCAGAGGAGTAGTGAATTTCCTTGAAGTCCTTGTTGACATGAAAGTCTGCTTATGGAGCAGAATCTTCCCTTGAAAAAATATTTAGAGAGACTCTTTCCTTTTGCTCCCATTCTCCAAACAAGTTCTCTGTGGTGTAGTATCAGGTCCTTAAACTCTTTCTGGATCTCTTGTTAAAGCCCAGTTATTTGTAAGCAAGCAGATTTATGGGCAACCATCCAGTTTCAAGCAGTGGTCCTACAAGTATCTCCCACATCAGAAGTTACTTAAACCTTGGGGCAATTGGGAGCTGCTAACTACTTGTTTCACTCACGGCTCTGTATTACCAATTTCAAACTTGGAGGCCCTGAGTGTCAAAAGCCAATGCATGGCATGGGCCTTTTAGCAGGGGGAGGAGGCAGAGTATGTGGCACTAGTACTAAGGGCTTGGCTACACTTCCAAGTTAGAGTGCATTAAAGCAGCCCTAGGCGCCCTAGCTCACTACCCATCCGCACTGCCAAGGCACGTAGAGCGCTCTGACTCTAGAGCTAAGAGTGCCCTGTCCTGGTACTCCACTTCAGCGAGAAGATTAACACTGGGGGCACATTGGCTGTAACACCCGGGTGTTGCATTACTGTGCTCTGATCAGCCTCCAGAAACGTCCCAGAATCCCCTTAAGTCAAATGTTTTGTAATCGCTGCAGGAATGCGGATATGCCCTTTGAAAGCTCGTTTCTAACATCCGGCATGCTTATCTGCTCTGAGACAAAGCAACCATTACTGTGGAATGCTGGTGGGGGATAGGGGGGAATCTGCTGCATCTGAACTTAAGGCAGCATGCTGACATGCTCTCAGACCCCCAAAAACCCAGTCTCTCTCCCCACATACACACAACACACTCCCTGTCACACTCCACCCCACCTCCCATTTGAAAAGCACATTGCAGTCACTTACATGCTGGGATAGCTACCACAATGCACGACTCTCTGTGGCCATTGCAAGAGCTGCTAACGTGGCCACGCCAGTGCGCTGTCAGTGTGGACAGATTGCAGTGCTTTCCCTACTGCTCTCTACGAAGGCTCTACATCTGCAAATGTAGCTATGCCCTTAGTCTTGGCCTGGAATGCTCTTGCCCAATTTTGGTTTTAGCTTTGTGAGTTTATCTTTAGAAGCATGGAATGCCAGCCTTAGGCTCGCTATTCAGGAGTCTCCTTGGGGACAAGTAGATGCATGTATTAGCAGCAAGTAATATCTGCAGACACTAATATTTCCCTACTTAATTGGCTCATGCAGGCAGATACTACAATGAGCATTATTATTGGTATTTGGCATTGTTCATCTTAAACGCAATGTAACCTGTGCTTAAAAACTATGTTATAGCTGAGGTCTCATCCATCATTTGAGAGTAGGACAATTGCTGATGCAAAACCTGCTGTGGTAGTTTGACACAATCTGATTCTTCTTTATAATTTTATTTTCTAAACAATGAGAATGAAACTAAATAAGTGGGAGTGAATGGCTGAATGAATAATTAACTGGGTTTGGCTACACTTTCAGCTGTACAGCGCTGGGAGTTAAAGCTGTCTTCGTACAGCTGTGTAGGGAAAGTGCTGCAGTGTGGCCACACTGACAGCTACCAGCGCTGCAGTGTGGCTGCATTTGCATCACTGTTGGGAGTGGTGCATTATGGACAGCTATCCCAGTGTTCAAGTGGCTGCAACATGCTTTTCAAAAGGGGTGGGGGTGGAGTGTGACAGGGAGCGTGAGGGAGACAGAGTGGATTTTTGGAGCTGACACTGTGTCAGCTCCCTGCCTTGCAAGTTCCGACCCCTTCCCCCACCCCTCTCTCATTCACTGAATGCAAATAGCCTTCTTTGTTTTTTTCCTCACAGACTAGATAAGCAGCTGCTCCGAAATGGACTTCCCAACCCCCCACCTGCTGTGCTGCTTCTCTCCTCAAGCAAACACTAGCTGTGGACGTTCCCCTGCCTCTGCTCATTCACTGCAAACAGTTGCTGTGTTTGTTTTTCAGATAAGCAGCTCTGGGAGTTCCGAGTTCACAACAAAACAAAGAGAGGCATCACAACAAAACAAAGAGTGTTATCTTAAAAGCATTATGGGAAGGTTCCGGAGGTCAGTTACAGCTTAGTAAGATTAATCACTGTTTACACTGGCACCCCAGCGCTGCAACAGCAGCGCTGTTCTCTTTATTCCTTTCGTCGAGGTGGAGTACATGCAGCGCTGTAGCCAGGTCAGATATTTTGCACTCATTCTGAGGGACAAACAAGTAACCACAAACAAGTGTAGTATACTAGAGGATTTCACAAGAAGGGAATTTTAGGGGGCTTTAGCTATGAGGTTGCTATGCAATATCTAAGCAGTTAGATCATATTTACATATAGGAATTATTAAGAAATAAGTGATGTAAATCATGAATATTTTTGCTTTATAAGAATGGCCATACAGGTCAGATCAAAGGTCAATCAAACCCAGTATCCTGTCCTCTGACAGTAGACAATGGCAAGTGTCTCAAAGGGAATGAACAGACAGGTTATCATCAAGTGATCCATGCCCTGTCACCCAATCCCAGCTTCTGGCAAACAGAGGCTAGAGACAATGGCTAATAACCATTGATGGACCTATCTTCCATGAATCTATCTAGCTCCCTTTTGAACCCCGTTATAGTATTGGCCTTCACAACTGTCACGGAGTGTGGGGGAGTCTGGCCCTGCCCCCGTCTTCCTGGGACTCTCAGTGACTCTTAGCCAGCCAGTAAAACAGAAGGTTTATTGGACAACAGGAATGCAGGTTACAGCAGAGCTTGCAGGCACAGTCAGGACCCCTCAATCGAGTCTTTCTGGGCTTTCAGGGTGCTTGGATCCCAGCTTAGGATACCCTGAATTCCACCCACACAGCCCCAAACCCAAACTGAAAACTACTTCCCTCCTGCSAGCCCCTTCCTTGTCTTCCTTCCCGGGCAAAGGTGTTGACCTTTCACCTCCCTTACCTAGCTCAGGTTACAGGCTCCGGTATGGTCCATCCCCTAAAGTCCTTCCCTGCTCTCCCATCCCCCACACAGACAGCCCCTACTCCATCACAACAACACCCTCTGGCAAGGAGTTCCAGAGGTTGACAGTGTGTTGCATGAAAAAATACTTTCTTGTGTTTGTTTTAAACCTGCTACCTATTAATTTCATTTGTTGGCCCCTTGTTCTGGTATTATGAGAAGGAGTAAATAACACTTATTTACTTTCTCTATATCACTCGTGATTTTATAGACCTCTATCATATCCTTCCTTAGTCGCCTCTTTTCCAGGCTGAAGAGTCCCAGTCATATTAATCTCTCCTCATACGGAAGCTGCTCTTTACCCCTAATCATTTTTGTTGCCCTTTTCTGAACCTTTTCCAATTCCAATATATCTTTTCTGAGATGGGGCAACCACAACAATTCTGCAGTGCTCACAAAAGGTTTCTTTGTTCTACAGTCGACAAAGATCACTCCCAATACTGTGTGCTCCCTTTTGGCCTCTCCTCTGCTCAAGGGTATTGTGACTGGGTGCCTACATGGGCCACACTGAGAATGCCACGCTCAGGGCAGATTGCAAAAAAATAGGCAGAGACTCCCCCGGACTGTGCTTTATTGTATAATTAGATTCACCAAACTAGTAACAAAAGTGCTTCTGTAGACCACACTTTTAGCAAGAAGCCAAATACAGCCCCCGTTAGGCATTCCAGCCCATCTAGACAGCCAAGTCTAATATAGTGAGGGGTTATTCACCATATGGGAGGTTCTTTCTAATCCCAAAGGATCACCCATTACCCAATAGGTCAAATACACACATCTAAGATTTATTAATCAAAGAAAGAAGAGAGTTATAAATGGGCACAATATCAATATACATATGAATGAGTAAAACGTCCTTAGTTGTTTCATAGTAGAGATGCTGAGGCTGCTGATTTGTTAAAGTCTTTCTGGATTCAATCCACAGGGTTATAGTCCAATAGGCAGTTCAGATATACGGTCTGTGAGTTTTTCCATGAGAAATCCAGAATAATCCAAGTAACTACTGGGAGATCTCAGTCCTATGGCTTAGACTTTCCCTGTTAAAGTTTAAGCAGGCCTGAGATGAAAGGATCAGACCCACAGTTTCTCTTCTATAGCTCTCTAGCAGGCTGACAAGCCTCCTCACAGCAATCATCACAGCAGGGTTTTCCTCTGAGGAAGAATAGGCCATGCAGATAGCCTGTGGACTTTTGCTTTCAAGCTTATCTTCTATTTCCTATGCGTACACAAGTAAACTAGTTACACTCATTCACATAGGACAATTAGCTGATCCTTCATTATAACAGAGATAGTTAAACTGAAGACAATATAGATAATATTCATTTCCTGTAGAATCTCACATCTTTGTTCTTAATGTTAACTGATCGTATTTTCATACTTAATGTCAGGCAATTAAGACATGAAAGGGAATTAGCATCTACAAGATAATTTGGTTATATTGTTAAACTTTTAACAGGACATAGGTAAACACAGAAATATATTTAGCAACTGCTCTTTGATTCTATTACTACAAATGAATGGGTTAATGATGCTGGTCTAGTACATCTCTTTGAAATTCACATATGAATGAATTTGTCCTGATACAATTGTAATGCCTCATGTTAAGTTTTTATGGATGATACACAGGTTGACAGGTCTGCCCATGTCACAGGTATTCCCGAAGAGCACAGCGGTTATATCTGCCCACCTATGTCAACTAGAAATAATGGTCTTTCCTTATCTCGACAAGGTCCTATTGACAGTATAAACAGCAGTATAGGCCTCTGACTCATCCTTGAAAAGTCCATTTTGACCCCAGTACAGCAGATATGTTTCATAGAAACTTCTCTGGATCTTGTGACCAACAAGGGCTTAACTACTTATGGACAGATTAGTGATCCTAAGAAATCTTATTTTGAGAATTCAGATAAGTCCTCAAACCTCAGCAAGAAATTGTCTCCAATTGCTATGTCATGTGGCAGTTTGCACTTTAATAACCCAACATGCCAAGTTACATCTTCAGTGCCTCCAGGGATTGCCCAGGACGGTTTATGTACTGAACAAGCACAATCTGAACAAGCAGGTGTCTGTTCCCCATCAGGTTCTGAAGTCATTGATTCGGTAGAAGGACCCCTCCAAAGTTTGGGTGTCCCTTTCATTTAGGCTCCTTCTACCACTGTTATAACATGAGACACATCCCTCTTGGAATGATGGGGGCACATCTAGGGTCACACACCATCCAGGGCAAATAGTGTCCCCAAAAGCATCTTCTTCACATCAGCCTTTTAGAACTGAGAGCTGTCAGGAATTTTTGTATTCATTTACTTCCTTTGATCAGAGTCAAGACCATCAAGCTCATGACACACAACGGGGCCTATGTGTTCCACATCTGTCATCAGGGTCGTGCTCACGCTTCCTCATTTTGTGCCAAAGCAATTAAACTCTGGAAATAGTCATCTCAGCTTCCTACATCCCTGGTACACAGAATACCAAGGCCAACGACCTCTGCAAACATTTATCCCAGAATTATGAATGGTAATTTTGGGGTTTCCAGAAGTGGACCTTTTTGCAATTGCCGCAAAAACAAAATGCAAGAAATTTTGCTCCAGATGGGGACTAGACCCTCAGTCACTAGAGGATGCCTTCCTTATTTCATGGACAATAGGTCTTCTTTACACCATTATTTTTTAAAGTACTGAACAAGATCAAGCAGGAGAGGGCCAAAGTCATTTTACTTGCAGTGACTTGGCCAAGACAAGTTTGGTATCCTTACCTCATTTGGCTTGCTTCTTGTCCACCACTGAGACTTCCAACTGGTTTTCATCTGTTGTCTCAGAATGCCAGTCAGATGCATCACCCTAATCTGGAAATACTGAGACTTCAGGCGCAGCTCCTCTATGGCTCTTGAGAGACCCCCCCTGTCATAAACAGATAGTTAAGGGTTCATGTCTCTTTTACCTGTAAAGGGTTAACAAGCTCAGTGAACCTGGCTGACACCTGACCAAAGGACCAATCGGGGGACAAGATACTTTCAAATCTTGGTGGAGGGAAGTCTTTGTTTGTGCTGTTTGTGTTGTTCTTTGTTCTCTCCTGGGACTAAGAGGGGCCAGACGTGCAATCAGGTTTCTCCAATCTTTCTAAAACAGTCTCTCACGTTCAAAATAGTAAGTACTAGCTAGAAAGCGGATTAATCTTTTGTTTGTTTTCTTTATTTGCAAACCTGTATTTTGCTGGAAGGATATTTTTCTTCTGTTTGCTGTAACTTGTAACTTAGGCTAGGGGGAGGGAGTCCCTCTAGTCTATGTATAGCTGAAGACCCTGTAAACATTTTCCATCTTGGTTTTACAGAGATAATTTTTACTTTTTCTTTCTTTAATTAAAAGCTTTCTTTTTAAGTACCTGATTGATTTTTTTTCCTTGTTTAAAACCCAAGGGGATTGGATCTGAACTCACCAGGGGATTGGTGTGGGGAAAGGAAGTGGGGGGAAGGTTAATTTCTCTCTGTTTTAGGATCCAAGGAGTTTGGATTAGTGTATCTCTCAGGGTAACCCAGGGAGAAGAAGTCTGGGAGAAGGAAAGGAGGGGGAATGGTTTATTTCCCTTTGTTTTAAGACCCAAGGGGTTTGGGTGTTGCGGTCTTGGGTCCTCCAGGGAAGATTTTGGGGGGACAGGGAGTGTACCAGACACTGGAATTTCTGGTTGGTGGCAGCGCTATCAGATCTAAGCTAGGAATTAAGCTTAGAAGGGTACATGCAGGTCCCCACTTTCTGGACGCTAAAGTTCAAAGTGGGAATAATACCTTGACACCCCCGTTCAAATTGGTGAAACAGGTTTTGTTAAACAGTAGAAAAGCAACTACACAACAAATTTGCCTTAAGAAATGGAAGACTTTTCCTGTCCAGTGTACCTGTTGACAACTGTCTCCTCTTCATTCTCTTTCCACCATCCTAGACTACCCATTAGAACTGAAAAGATCAGGTCTTATTATTAGTTCCTTCAAGATTCCTTCAAAGGCTTTTTGATTTTTACCCACCCCACAATGTCAAGACTCCTCAGAAGACTGATTAATCTTTTTCCACAGCTTAGAAGATCTAATCCAATGGAACTGAACATTGTCCTTAACTGCTTTATGAAAAACTCCTTTGAGCCATTAACCACACGTTTGTTGTTTCATCTATCCATGAAAACAGCTTTCTTGGTGGCCATCACATCTGCCAGGAATATAGGAGAACTGGGGGCTTTAATGGCAGATTCCCACCCCTTTATGGTATTTTACAAAGAAAAGATCACTAGGATCACATTGTAAGTGCCTATCGAATGTGTCTTCTGAATTTCATATTAATCAGATCATTCATTTTACAGTTTTTCCCAAAAAATACCATTGGAGTAGGCAGGAAGCTGCCTTTCAGACATTGGATGTCAGAAGGACGTTAGCCTTCTATCTGTACAGAATCAAAAAATTCAGAAAGTCTCCCAGACTGTTTATTTCAATTATGGATAGACCCAAAGGATCTACAATCTCCACTCAAAGAATTTCAAGGTGGATTTCAGGGTGTATTATCTCACGTTACAAGCCGGCCAACATTTAACCTTCTCCTAGTGTGCTAGCCCATTTTACAAGATCTCATTCTACTTCTATGGCATTACTTAAGGATGTTCCAGTTGCAGAAACTTACAGAGCTGAAATCTGGACTTCAGTACATACTTCCTCCAAGCACTGTGCTTTGGTTCACATCTCTAGATCAGATGCTGCAGTTGGCAATGCAATTCTGTCTTCAGTGTTAAACTCTGCTCTGAAGCCCCCTTCTCCCTGTGGGAATGCTGCTTGAGAGTCACCTGCTGTGGACCACTCACAGGACATTATTTGAAGAAGAAGAGGTTACTCACTTTGTGCAGTTACTGGAGATGTGTCCCCCTATGTGTACTCCATTACCCCACCCTTCTTCCCTAATGCTTGAGAGTTTCCTCTGTGGGAATTTGTGATAGAGAAGGAACAAAGGATGGTTTGCCCACGCAGCCCAATATATCCTCAGTATGGGGAATGAGGATGTGTAGAGAGCATGCAGAGGCTAAACAGGCACTGTTACCAAAAATGTCTGATCAAAGGCACATGGGAGCTCATGTGCACCTGAAGTGGAGCGTCCAGAGGGGGGCACAGCTCAAAAAAAATTCCAGTTACTGCATAAGATGAGTAACCTCTTTTTTTCCAATAGCCTGACTAAATCTAATATTTTTAGTTTATCCATTTTATTTTGTCTTCTATGCAGTAAGCTTTTGTTCTTGTAAAGAGTGTCGTTGCATGATGAAGTGCAGTGAAAGAAAATTATTTTTATAATTAAGGGTATCACTTCTTACAGCATCTCCTAGAAGCATATTACCCATGTGACCTAGTCTGTTTAGTGAGGTAAAGGCATATTGTCTTAAATTTAGCCTCAGACCTGTTCCTGTAAGACTGTGGTTCCCAACATCTTTTTCCTGAGGCTGTGTTCTGTTCGAAATATGCTGTGATGGAGAGAAGTTGTAAATAGATAGCATGCCTCAAAAAGAATAACAATCATGTAGCTCCAGATGTGGTTGGGTTGGTAGCAGCTTTTACATGGCAAGCTGGAGATATCAATGATTCACTTGAAAATTATTGAAGCAAGGATTCCAGTAGGAATCTGTTCTTGGCCCAATTCTATTCAGAACCTTTCACAATGGAAGAGAACATAAATCATTGCTGGTAAAATTTGCAGATGACACAAATTGGTTGAGTGGTAAATAATTATATGAATAGGTTGGTTCTACAGAGTGATTTAGAGCCACCGTAACCTGGACTCTTTTGAACAACGTATTTTGATGCAGCCAAATGCAAGGTCATATTGCGATGGACAGGGCCGGCTCTACAGTTTTCGCCGCCACAAGCAGCATATCAAATTGCTGCTGTGGGAGGCGGGGGCAGTCCGTGTGCCCTTAGGGCGGCACACGCGTTTCCGTGGCAGCGGCAATTAGGCGGTAGCTTCTATGTTTAGCTGAAGCCGCCCTGGACAGCTAAACATAGAAGCTGCTGCTGAACTGCAGCCACTGCGGAAACGCGTGAGCTGCCCTAAGGACTCACGGACTCCCCCTGCGGGTCCAGGGCGACAATTCGGCGCGCTGCTGGGGGCAAAACAACAGGGACTGCCGCCCCTTGAAGATTGCTGCCCCAAGCACCAGCTTGGAATGCTGGTGCTTGGAGTCGGCCCTGGCGATGGACATGGAACTGCTATGTAGTCATTTTGATGAATACTGTATGCAATCTAGTCTTTGAGAAACTGTAAAATTATCAGTATTGCCAATCCCAAAGATTCAATAATCATGAGTTAGACTCACAAAAAAATTTTTTTTCTTTTTAAATTATGTTTTGGTCTGTCTTGATTTTTGAACTCTCCTTGTCTAGTTCGTGTGTGTGTGTGTGAGAGAGAGACAGAGCATTAGTGTTGCCAGTGCTCCTAAATTTATTAAGATGATTTTGGTATTAGCTCTCCCACCACATCTGCCCAGCCTCCCCACTGGCTACTCCAGCACACATTAGCTCTGCTCATTCTGAGTAGTGAAGTAGCCCTCTAGTGGCTTCGGTAGCATATGCATCACACAGATCAAATTGTAAGTAGATCTTCCTATCATAAAGAATGCTTTTGATGGGCAATAGCATTAAAATATTATCAGGTGTTTTTAGTATTCCACAAAAAGGATTTTACAGCTTCAAACAGAATGAAATTGTCCAGCTATTAAATGGACAAATGTAGCAGATATTAAATGGAGTAAATTATTTAGTGGTAATATTGCAATAGCTCCCAAAGGTCCCATTGGAGATTGAGAGACCTTATTGTGCTAAGTGCTCAGATAATGGGGATGACCATGGAATGAGAACCTGAATGGAATAGGAATGTTGTATATGCTTAAAGGAAGACATGCCATGCAGAGTTTACAGTTCAACTAATTTAAGAAAACATTTTACAAAAGCAGCAACACAGCCTTCTACTATAATAGCTCTTCTTGAATGCTAGAAGTATTCAGCCATTGGTCTAATAACATATATAGCTCCCTCTTTATTACAGCATTCTATACTTTCTAGATATAATACTCAGGATGGAATGCACAGAACTATGTAGGTGCCTAACCCCCACACTTAGACACCTAAGTTCTGGTTCGCTCCTGCTTGCTGCTGCCTAACCCTATTCATGTCTAAAATTGTGCAGCACCTACATTTTCAGACTAAAAGTCCCCTGGACGCATACATTTCTGCCTCTGGGCCTAGAAACATAGGACTGGAAGGGACCTCAATAGGTCATCTAGTCTAGTCCCCTGCACTCAGGGCAGGACTAAGTAATAAGTAGACCATTCCTGACAGGTGTTTTTTTAACCCAGGAACTCCCAAACTGTGGGCTGCAGCCCAAAGGTGGGCCACAACACATTCTGGGGTAGTCTGTCAGCACAACTGAATTCTCCCGTCAAGCTCTTAAAAAATTACAAGTTCTGTGGCACCTTATAGACTAACAGACATACTGGAGTATGAGCTTTCTTGGGTGAATATCCACTTTGTCAGCCACATGTGGTGGAAATTTCCAGAGGCAGGTATAAAGTATGCAGGCAAGAATCAGCCTAGAGATAATGAGGTTAGTTCACTCAGGGAGGATGAGGCCCCCTTCTAGCAGTTGAGGTGTGAACACCAAGGGAGGAGAAACTGCTTTTGTAGTTGGCAAGCCATTCACAGTTTTTGTTTAATCCTGAGCTGATGGTGTCAAATTTGCAAATGAACTGAAGTTCAGCAGTTTCTCTTTGGAGTCTGGTCCTGTAGAACACTTCAACCTCCCTAGACACACAGTAGCAGATGTAAAGGTAGCCATCCTGCAGCAAAAAATCTTCAGGACTAGACTCCAAAGAGAAACTGCTGAACTTCCGTTCATTTGCAAATTTGACACCATCAGCTCAGGATTAACCAAAGACTGTGTAATTTTTAACGTTTAGTGACATAGCTGAGTCACTACAGCCATGTAAAAGGCGTGCAGTGTAGCCACTCATCCCCAGTGCTCCTGCTGACAATGCGCTCTTCACACTGGTGCTTGTCACAGCAAAACTTTTGTTTTTCGGAGAGGGGAAGGGGTGTCTGAAAGGCAAAAGTTTTGTCATTCAATTGCCATTGCAGACATAGGCTTTGACAAGTTATATGTCTTCAAGTCACCAGGGCCTGATGAATTACATCTTAGAATACTCAAGATGACTGAGGAAATATCTGAGCCATTATCGATTATCTTGGAAAACTCATGGAAGACGGGAGATATTTCAGAGGACTGGAAGAAGGCTAATATAGTGCCAGTCTATAAAAAGGGGAATAAGGACAACCTGGGTAATTACAGAATAGTTATCTTAACTTCAGTACCTGGAAAGATAATGGAGTAAATAATCAATCAATTTGGAAACACCTAGAAAATAATAAGGTGATAAGTAACAGTCAACATGGATTTGTCAAGAACAAATCATGTCAGACCAACCTAATAGCTTTCTTTGACTAACAAGCCTTGTGGATAGGAGGGAAGTGGTAGGTGTGATATAGCTTGACTTCTGTAAAGCTTTTGACTTTCTCATAAACAAACTAGGGAAATGCAACCTAGATGGAACTACTATTAGGTGGTGGCAAAACTAGCTGGAAAACTGTTCCCAGAGAGTAGTTGTCAGTGGTTCACAGTCATGCTGGAAGGGCATAACAAGCGGGGTCCTGCAGTTCTGGGTCTGATTCTGGTCAGTATCTTCATCAGTGATTTAAATACTGGCATAGACAGTACACTTATGAAGTTTGTGGACAATACCAAGCTGGGAAGGGTTGCGAGTGCTTTGGAGGATAGGATTAAAATTCAAAATGATCTGGACAAACTGGAGAAATGGTCTGAAGTTCAGGGATTCCCAAACTTGGTTCACGGCTTGTTAAGGGTAAGCCTCTGGCGGGCCCCAAAACTCTTTGTTTAGCTCAGTGTCCGCAGGTACGGCCGCTCGCAGCTCCGGTCCTGGACAAAGCAGTGACCTGGCCCGCATCATTGGCCGGGACCAGCGAACCGCGGCCACTAGGAGCTGCGAGCAGCCACACTTCCAACACTAAGGTAAACACAGCATCTCAGGACTCCCACGGGCTTACCCTGAACAAGCTGCAAACCACGTTTGGGAAAAGTTGATGGGCCTTTGGGACTTTCAACTAATCCTCACTATTCAGGTGGCGGCAGGAGTAGGGAACGCCCATCCCACCCCACTACACTCCACTCTGCACTGCGCAGGCGTCGGAGGCCGGAGGCCTAGCCGAGGGCGGGTACCACATGACTAGCGGCGCTCTATGAGTTTGGTAGAGCCGCTCCAGCCACCTCCTGTTCCTCTCTATAGCAGCTGTGCGCTTCCGCAGGTGGCCAGCCCCAGGCGAGCGGCTTCCGCTTCCGGTGTCCTTGTTTCCCGGTGCGAGGTGAAGGGACCAGAGGCAAGATGCTGCGGAACCTGCTGGTGAGCGGGCCGGGCAGGTGGGCAGCTCGGCCCCGCGCTTCTCCGCTCCCCGGCGCAGCGTCCCCTGCCCCGGAGCCGTCCAGGCCGCGCCGCGGGCTGTTCCTGGAGCGCCTCTGGCGGAGGGCAGCGAGCGGCCTGGCGCGCCGAGGGCTGCAGGGGAGCCCTGCCCCATGTCCCTTATCGTGAGCGGCCTGGGGGCCCTGCTGACGGCCCGGGGTCCGGCGCGGCGCGCCCCGGGGAGCTGGCGGCTCGGAGGAAGGGCCTTGCTAGGGTGCAGCAGGGTCCCTTTGGCTCTTCCCTCGGCCCGTGGTGGTGTCCGCCCGACCTTGTTGTCAGCGTCAGACAGCAGGAAACGCCACAGTTGGGACGTATGCAGGCAGCCTGTTGTCTTTGCTTTTTGATCTGCAGCTGCCCGATGAGCTGACGTGAATGTTTGAGAAACAAAACCTGGGTGCAGCGCCCTGCCCCGTAGTATCACGGGCAAGACCGACTTAGCAGTGAATTTTTAATCCGTTATGATTCCAGTAGATAAAGTTTTCAAATGGTCATTCCTCCTTAGTGATGCTTAGGCACAAGTTTTTAAGGGTTAAATAGTCTTCAGTCTTAAAAGTGGGAAAGCATATATTGTCCCCTCTTTGCTTATTAATGTTAGGGTTTTCTGAGTGGCTCCATTGGTATGGGATGGGTTGCCCAGGTAAATTAAATATCTACATGAAGGTCTGTAGTGGAAAAGCTCTATCAAAAGGGAGGGAGGGTCTTGCATCATCTGCTGAAGATGGAAAGACTCTGGACATGACTCTTTTGGAAGTTCATTCTATGCGGACATCCTCTTGCATTATCTCAATCTGTCACACATTTAATTCTGAGTTTTGTAAGCTGCGTTCTCCTGGAGGAATCTTGCCATCTAGGCAGCTTATTGGTGGGGATGCACTTGCTGGGTCAAGGTCTCAAACTGCCAACTAGGGCAGACACTACAGTTAGAGAAATTGTAGCAAATAGATAAACATTTACATCACAATTAAATAGCATTGCAGCCCATGTCTTCTGACATAGGCCAGCTGTGGGTGTTTAATGAGGTAGACGTAATCTTGGTATCTTGCCTTCTCTTCTAGAGATCCTACATGTTCTTGAAGATGAGGGAATACAGGATAGATCTGAGACTTCAGGTGTATTTTGGGGGACAAGGTGCAGTTGATATTACCACTCTTTGAGCCCTGTGGGAGATAAATAATTTGAGCCATTGTAATGCTGGGCTGTCACTCCACCCCTATTATGTAAGGGGATCAGCAATGATTTGTGGTCAGTTGTCAAGGCTGGAATGGTTGAGTACCTAACTCAGAAACGGCTAAATGAATTTTGATCAGATGTTGGGCTGAGATCATTTGGAAGGTGACTTTAATAGAAAGCTGTAAGGAAGATAAAATTGTTGCAATTAGCGTAACTTTTTCTGGCAGAGCTATGGTAATTTAAATGAGATTCTAGGCTTGTAAAGGCAGCAAAGAATCCTGTGGCACCTTGTAGACTAACAGACGTTTTGGAGCATGAGCTTTCGTGGGTGAATACTCACTTCATTGGATGCATGACATGCATCCGACGAAGTGGGTATTCATCCACAAAAGCTCATGCTCCAAAACGTCTGCTAGTCTACAAGGTGCCACAGGATTCTTTGCTGCTTTTACAGATCCAGACTAACAGGGCTACCCCTCTGATACTAAGCTTGTATAGTCTCATGACTCAGCACAACAAAATGAAACTGGTCAAGACTGTTGTTTTTCTTTAGTGCTGCGGCATAAGCCTGATCTTTGGCATAGAAGAGAAGGAACAGAGGGCATGCAACTATAGCTTCTGCTTTTAACAGTTAAACAGTAATAGTTTGTTGGAATGGAAATAAAACAAACAACAAAACCCCTGAATCTCTTCCATAAAACTTGAGTCCTCCAGTTGACTAATCTTAGTATTACACATTTCCTGAGTTTCAGAAAGCTAAGACCCCCTCAGCATTGTAATTCTAGAAATATGTGTAGGCTGTAAATAGTTAGGAAAACTCTTTTTCACTTCACCGTGGATAAGTAGAAGTAAGAAGTATGCCTTTTTTAAGTACTATATGTTCTAATTGTAGGCTCTTCGGCAAATTTCCCAGAGGACCATAAGCACTGCTTCACGCAGACAGATTGCAAACAGAGTTCCGGAGAAGCAGAAGCTTTTTCAGGTATTGAATAGGCATGATCAATGTGTAATTTTATTGGAATAGAAAAGATTTTGATAGAATGTATTGATATTTTGTGCAGTTTGATTCTAGCATTTAATTAGATAATTTAGAGGCATACGTAGAGAAAAGATCTACTTTCACATTTTAAATGGGGAATAACTTGTAAAACTAATATGTTTCAAATTCACTAAGATTAGTGTTCATATTATTGAAATGCTTTGCACATAGGAGGAAAAGGTGCATCTTTTGACTTGTCAACTGTTGTACAATCTGACTGCTTAAGTGATAATGCTACATGGTTTTAAAATATATGACTTTGTTTCACTTTCTTGAAATATCCTTCTGATGGGATAAATGAAATAGTTCCAAATAGGAAAAGTGTGTTCATAGAACAGATGAAAAGTAGAAAATGTGTGGGCGAAAACAAATACTTAGGCCTCCAGGCATCTGAAAAGGTGCTTTTGGACCCACGAAAGCTTATGCCCAAATACATCTGTTAGTCTTTAAGGTGCCACCGGACTCTTCATTGTTTTTGTAAATATGTAAGTAGTGCTTATTTTGTGGATGAAAGATGCTATATTAGCATAATGTACTGATATAATTAAATGAAAGCTCCTGAGATTTGCAACTTCCAAATAACCTTATCAGAATGTAGTATCTAACTTTTGGTGCCAAAAAAAAAAAAAAGTGACTCTTTTCAAGTTATTGACTTAAAAAATATGTTGGAACATACTGGCTAGAAAGGATTCTTCAAAAATAATGAAAACTAACAGTATTTGGAAAGAATGATATGACTGCCCAGCCCTCAAAAACAAATTATTTGTAAATTTGGTAAATTTAGAATATCTAAAATAAACAACTTAAGAACAGCATGCACACAAGATTATTCATGTTCCTGTTTTTTTTTATTTCCATTAGGAGGATAATGGAATGCCAGTGCATCTTAAGGGTGGACTAGCAGATGGTTTGCTGTATAGAACCACCATGGCTCTAACAGTTTTTGGTAAGGTTTGATAGAAAACTGTATTATTAAACAGTTACATTTCTTGGGTAACCTGAAAAGTAGTTGTCTTTTAAAATGTGAATGGTAAGTCTCTTGTACAATTGTGTGCGTGTAAAGTATGTTAAATGCACTCCATAATAAGGCCAAGCAAAGTGTTAGTACAGCGTAAATTAAAAACTTTAAGCTTTGTTTCGGTTTCGACCTATCTGTTAGGAGTACTCGCCACATATAGATACAACTTCAAGTCTTTGCTTTGATCTTTTAAAATAAAGAACGCACATTATAAAATTACTCTAAAGCTGCTCCTGAAAAGAGAAGCAAAGGTAAAATGTCATTGATAAAAGCTTTTCAGTGCTTCAAGTGAAGCTTGAGTTGAGGCCCTCACTTGCTGGGAGGTTTAGGTCGGGTCTGTCTCTTAATTGGATCCTGTATACTCAAAGAATGAGATTTTGCAAAGCAAAGGCTAACTTGCAGCTCAGTTTGTATGTGTACCTTTCTGTAAACTTAATCTTTTCTCTCTTTCCATTTCAGGAACATGCTATGCTGTTTATGAGCTGTTTGTAGCTGCAATGCCCAAGAAAATGAAATGATTCCGGTTTACAAGATGCCTCCTTAATTACCATCTGCTTGTCCAATTTCATGTAATTCTTCAGGGATCTTGCTTGTCCTTGTCATAAATGGTTGATTTCATGTTTGGGATCAATATTTATTGTAACATGTTAACTGCAACCAATAAAGCAGTTTTTACATGATTTTGTGTAATTTGGGAATCTGTCAAACACAGTCTACATACGTAGAGTTCAGGTTCCGAACAATGAATGTGTATTTATTAAGTGTGACTAGCTGTGTTCATTATGATATGTGCTCTGCTTAAGCAGAACTCATCTTGCATATAAATTGCAAGAAAGGAAGAGTTCAGTAAAAAGTATAAAAGTGTCTAACTTTGATTTCTAGTTTATTTGAAGTCTAAGCTAGTAAGACCTTACAGTAATTTACAGGAAAAATAAAATCCTCTAATCAATAACTAGTTTTTAGTATGACTATCTTTGGTCAGAAATGAAGAAAATATTCAAGTTGGAAGGTTTAATTAGCCATATGTTAAGCTTTTTGGTTTTAAAATAACATGTTTAAAGTATCTAGAAACTGAGATATTGCAGGAGGAGTAGAATTTCCTATGTGTTTTAAAATAATAACAGAAAGTATCTTTTCTCTCACTGTTTCACCAAGCTAAGACAGCATCATTGAGCCTGCAAGGGAACACAGTATACCTATTATATAACGTTTTTTTTTTTGTGGTGGTGATGGCAGGAACTCTTTTCGGTTAAATTCACATCACTGGTTGGTCGTCTTGGTGCTTTTTCTTAAAAAACACTTGTTTGTCTATTTCATTAAATTCTGTAGCTTATTTCTGTGAACTTGCCCTGCTCGTGTGTATACTTGATAAGCGTTTCTTTTACTGCTGCTGAAATGAGCAGAAATTGATTCATTTTGACTTCTATAAGTCTGCTTCTAAACTGATCACAGTAAATCAAAGCGGTCAACTGTAAACTACTTGGTTCTTGTTGTCATGTTCACATCTAGAAGCAATATTGGGTTTTGGTATAGGGTAAAGCAATCTATGAATCTGAAGGAGGAAAGTCCAGCACAGTAATAGTCTCATCTCAGTTTTCCAGGTATAAATCCAGAACAGCTCTGATGACTAATGCAGCTGCAGTGGTTTTACAATAGTAGACACTTAGGACTTTGGTTACTAATGAAGTATAAATCAAAATTGTTCCCTATTGTAGTAGCACGTACACAGACACCTACCATGACAGAGAATGAATGGTGTTGGCTTCTGAGCAATGTTATAAGTGAGTGGGGCAGGACTCAACATCATGGAGGTGATTTTTTCTTTTTAAAAATGCTTTTACCTACTGCTATACTTCATTTAACAATAGAAAGGCATCATAGTGTACATAATTGCACCAGTGAGGGAACAAAACAGCATATTTTGTAGCCAGAGTCAGATAGGTGCTGTAGCTGATGGAAAAGAATTGGAATGTAATTGAACAAGGTGCATGTCATCTTGTAGGAGGAACCCTTCATAGTAAAATATCCCAGAAAAGTAACTTTTTATTTTGGGAAAAACTTCTACCCAGTCTTTTTTTTTTTTTTTTTTCCCCTCCAATTTGTAAAATATCTTTTGTTTGCCTATTCATATAAGACTGTCACACAATTAACAAATTTTAAAGACAACAAGCAAGTTTAAAGTTTTTAAACATTTCTTCTCTCCTCTTAACGAAACTAAAATGATGGCAGAACTGGGTGCCAGCCTACTTCATATTTTGTTGCAGAGCATTCTGACCATCAGACATCTCTCACTACTACCAAGTTGAAATCATGGAGTTGTAGTGCCACAGCCAAGCAATGCTACTTAGACAAGAAATAGACACTGTGTGCTCCAGAGCAATGCACAGAACAGAGAAGTGAGAAGGAATAAAATAATTTTCACATTAAGACTTCCAGGAATTTTCACATGTACACGCCTGTTATAATAAGCAGAGACTAGTGAAAACGCAACCCTAAAAATGAGTGTTGAGGGATTTGGAGGAGGAGAGGAGACTACTGTATGAGGGGGTCAAAGCATATGAAGAGAGCACAATATAGTGAAGAGAGAAGGCTAAAGGAATGGATTGACAGGAGAAGAGAGGGAGAGCCTGGTGTGCATGGCACTTGCTATGAGACAAGGTGAGCTGACTGAATGTTATCACATGATGAAGCTGCAGCACAATCATCCTTCATTCTCCCTTCATACTGAGACAGCCCTCACATTCACAACAGGAGTAGTGATGGAAATATCCTGCAGACTTGAGCTGCCCAGTGTCATGCTCTGGTGTCACTGGTAGGAAATAGAACCATTCATCCACAGTTCGTATATAGATGCCAGCCTCTGCAGATATACAACTGTAAGATACTGCTGAAAGATGTAAAGGAAGCCTTGTAGGCACCTACCATTTCTTCAGGAGACTAAACATAAGATCTACTATATCACGTCTACTACATGCAGGACTATCCCAAGCTGAAAGGATCTAGCAGACAAGGTATAACAAGATCCAGTGACTGCAAATGACAAGCTGACACATTCAGACTGAAAATAAGGTGCAATTTAACAGTGAGGATAATATTGGAACCACTCACCAAGGGTTGTCATGGATTCTTCATCACTAGCAATTTTTATATCCAGAGGATGTTTTTCTGAAAGATATGCTCTAGTTCATACAGGAATTTATTCAGGGAAGTCCTATGGTCGTGTTATACAGGAGTTGGCCAGGTCCTTTGGCCTTATAACTTAGGGTCCCTGCCCCCAAATCACTTCTCTAAACTGTCATCCTGGCATCATTATTGTTCCTTACTATTGCATGTTGCTTCAGCAGCCTCTGTCATTGAGATACAAGTGCCTTATTCTTCTCTCCCCCCATCACGTCCCAATTATGCTATATATTGAAGAGATGGAGCTGGTGCTGTATAACTGCTAAGTGAGTCAGACAAAATATGCACAAACGACCCTGATCAGTCAAATCTGACTGCAAGAAGTCATCTATGTGGGGAGAGTTCTTTGTGAGTCAGAACTAAATGTATGTTTCCAACATATATTATTGTCCATCTTTCATGCATATGTTTGCAGTCTTTTATTGATTTTTTCAGACAGTCCTGCTTAGTAAAACACCTCTTTTTGGTTAGCTTTCCTAAAGTCTGTTTGAAGCATAACACAAAACAAAACAAAAACTCCCAAAAGACAAAAAAACCCTCCAAAACAAAAAAAAGCATCTGCTGTGATCACTTATTTTTTAAAAAAGATAAACCAAAATAAATCACTTGTGCTTTGATTACAGTGTTTATTCAGCAAATCACATCGTCAATTATTTAAGGTAGCAGCTGTTTGTATCAAACACAAACTCTTACCTGTTTTGTACTCTGTAGCAAATGGGAATCCTTCCTTGAGGTAAGAAGTAAATCCTCAATTCTGTAGACCCAGCAGGGAGAGCCAACTGTCTGAGGCCTGTTCTTTTCTACAGTAACTCCTCACTTAAAGTTGTCCCGGTTACCATTGTTTTGTTATGTTGCTGATCAATTAGGGAACATGCTCATTTAAAGTTGTGCAATGCTCCCTTCTAACATCATTTGACAGCTGCCTGCTTTGTCCACTGCTTGCAGGAAGAGCAGCTATGGAGAGCTTAAGAGGGTAAAGCTGCAGTTTCTAACTGCTTGTTCCTCACAAAAACCGAAACAATAACAAAGAAACTAAGTGGCTAATATAAATGGCTCTTCTTTACTGACTCGGGGGCTAGATCTGTCAACTAGGGAAGAGCCTT
This sequence comes from Chelonoidis abingdonii, assembly GCF_003597395.2. Taxonomy (NCBI): domain Eukaryota; kingdom Metazoa; phylum Chordata; order Testudines; family Testudinidae; genus Chelonoidis; species Chelonoidis abingdonii. The sequence goes on along the minus strand of NC_133771.1, from coordinate 61,737,022 downwards.
AGGCCTGGTCTACCATGTGTGTGTATGTGTGAGCTAAGTCGGTCTAAGTTACACAACTTCAACTATAAAAATAGCATAGCTGAAGTTGACGTACTTAGAGCTACTCACCGTCATGTCTTCACTGGGGTAAGTTGATTTCTGATCGTCCTCTGTCAACTCCGCCTACGCTTCTCGCTCGTACCAGCGTCGACGAGAGACACGATAAATCAACCCCCCCGAATCGATTGCTCTGGAAGTAAGTGTAGAAATGCCCTTTAGAGTAAACTCTTGGCTATGGTCCATCTAAAGTTATTGGGTGGATGACTGGTGTGGGATCAACTAGTGAAGTGCTTACTCCCATGAAAGGATGTCTCTAGGACTTCCTGAGAAAGTTCACTGAAGTAATTCTGAACAGTGAGATTGTGGCAGACACCTATCTGGAGAAGGAAGAGGTGCAGAGTCCTGATCAGGCATTTCTCAGCTGCTGAGAGAGAGGGTTTCTCTGAAGAACTGTGAGTAGCCTCCATTCCTTCAGAGCACAGGGAGCTTTCATGTGCTGGCAGGTCTGGAGACTGTTTAGGTTGGCTCAAGCCCTTTTAACTGCAATTTTTTTTTAATCAATTTGATTAAAAAACAAAATGCTTCTATGTCAAGGTTCATCACAATGTGAACGTTTATTGTGGATGTCTACCCCCTTGGGAACAGACATTTATAATGGAAAGGCTGACACATATACACACACACACACACAATCTTATCTATTGCAACAGTATGATGAATGGAAATATATACTTAAAACATTTTACTGATCTCAGCTGCTCAGTGGAAAAATTACAAGCTGTGTAGGGATCAGGCCAACACTGTTATCAAGGCTTTCTCAGTTATCTCTTAGAGACAGTGAGACACATTTTGCTAATTATAGTGTGGGGTACTAATATGTGCTGTGTGGGTGGTGTGTATGTGTCCCACTGGGATCACTGCGCCACAGATCTACAGGGCAGTGCAGGAGTACCTAAGTATATTTTTTCACTTGGGCCAAAATTTTCAGAAATGGGGGCCTAAACTTATATCTGTAAGTCTGTTACTGTATATAGATATTTAAATAAATGGTCTGATTTTCAGAAGTGTCTGTTAGTCTGTAGAGCAAACTCATTAATCTCTCTCTCTAAGTGGTCTCAGTGCCACTAGATGGGACCACAACACCACACCCAGAAGGTGTGTGGGTTATACTGACACCTCTGTATAACGACAAACAGTGCTTTTATACTAAGTAGCTTAGCTCATGTCTGATCCTATACTCCTTGTTCACTCGCATAGACGTCCATAGGAATTTTAGATATGCAAGGAATGCAGACTAGAGTCCCATTCCTCTTCAGTAAGGCTGCATAGTAGTAACTGAGGACATGGCATGAAGATAATAGAGTTGCACAGGTGTTATTGAGGACATAATTAGGACTGCAGGCTCTTTATTATTGGTGATGATATATTAAAAGGAAAGACTCCAGCTTGACCCTCAGATCTCAGGCTAAGTTTGCAGAGCTGCAAACTAGGGAAAAAACAACAATATTTTTACTTTGAAACCAAGAGCGTTGTATAGGGAATCATTGAGAGATGCAGACTTCTCCAATGCCACTTTTACAAAGTCACTTTTCAGAGTAGAATTGCAAAATTTAAAAAATCCTTCTACTTCAGACTCTACTTTCTCCCAATAAACACAGTTCATTTCCGGCTGTTGTGCTCACATCTAAAGGTGGACATAGAATAACAGTCACTTAAGTTAAGTTATTAGGTCCCTACCAAATTCACGGCTATGATAAATGCGTCATGGACCGTGAAATCTGGTCTTCTGTGTGCTTTTACAGTATACTCTACAGATTTCATGGGGGAAGACCAGCGTTTCTCAAATTGGGGGTCAGTTCCAAAAGGGAGTTGCGGGGGGTTTCAAGGTTATTTTAGGGGGGTTGCAGTATCCCCACCTTTACTTCTGTGCTGCCTTCAGAGCTGGGCCGCTGGAGAGCGGCGGCTGTTGGCTTGGCACCCAGCTCTAAAGGTAGCGCCCCACCAGCAGCAGTGCAGAAGTAAGAGTAGTAATATCATACCATGCCATCCTTACTTCTGCTTTGCGTCTTCAGAGCTGGGCTCCCAGCCAGCAGCTGCCACTCTCCAGCTGCCCAGCTCTGAAGGCAATGCTGCTGCCAGCAGCAGCGCAGAAGTCAGGGTAGCAGTTCTACAATTCCCCCTACAATAACCTTGCAACCCCCCCCCCCCACCAAAACACCTTTTTGGGTTAGGACACCAACCATTACCACACTGTGAAATTTCAGATTTAAATAGCTCCAATCTTGAAATTTATGATTTTTAAAATCCTGTGATCATGAAATTGACAAAAATGGACTGTGAATTTGGTAGGGACCTAGTTATTATATACTAGCAGCCACTAGAATGTAACCCCCCCAAATGTAATGCTCTCCATAAATGTATCATGGAGGCTTTTCAGTGGTGGCCCATCAAAATACCAATATATTTTGTGTAATTAGTCCTAGGATGTTTAATGTCTGAGGCCCCTGTGTAGGCTGTTTAGCCCTATAGACCTGTGTCATGACCTGCTGATAACTATGAGACTTTGTGTCGTGTGGCTGCCCCCTGCCATTCTCTGAACCTAACTGGAGAGAAGCATATGAAAGCAGAGTCCCCCTACCTGGTCTTTTTGTAGTTTGTCCCCTCCAAGCAGTGTAACCATGGCAGTTTCATTGTGTGTACGGCCTTTTATACGCAAGGGAAGAGATGAATGGGGACAGCATTTGACCTAATGGCTTTTAAAGTTCTTTCCCACTGGACCATTAATTGTACCATATATAGGACTAGCACCCACTGTCTATGAAGAAGATATGGTTTGATCATCCACTTATATAATATATCTCTAACCATACACTTTTATAACATATCTGTAACTATCAACTCTAACACTGTGCCTCTATATCAGGGCTGCCTGTGACCTTAGCGATACCTTAGAGTATCTTTCCCATCCCTTCTGTAGATCTGCCATCACAAAATGTGTACTGAAGTTCTTGGACATCAGAATGTGAACTTATGAAAGTGAGGTTACAAATCAGTGTATCCATGTTCAGAAATTAAACCTGCATCATTTCAAGATTCTTTGTGTGTTAATATTTTGGAATTCCATATAGGGGGTAAAATATTTAAGAAATACAAAAGTTAACAAAAGCAAGGAAAACCAGTTATGATTATTATCCTTTAATCATATGTCTGATAAAAGGGGATGTGTTGGGTATAGTATATTACAATGTGCCACAAATAACAACTAGTGGCCAGTATAATTCAAGAGAAGTATGTGTCTTTTTGGATGATAAATTCTCCCCAGCAGCTTGTTGATCTCTCAGTGAACTGTCAGTTAGAGAAAAACCAGGGATCACAGTGATGGTGTTGTGGAATAATATTATGAGCTCAGACTAACTACGTGAATAAAGGGAATACATTAGAAGCAAGAGGAAGCCCAAGGACAGGGTAGGCCCACTGCTCAGTGAGGAGGGAGAAACAGTAATAGGAAACTTGGAAATGGCAGAGATGCTTAATGACTTCTTTGTTTCAGTCTTCACTGAGAAGTCTGAAGGAATGCCTAACATAGTGAATTCTAATAGGAAGGGGGTAGGTTAAGAAGATAAAATAAAAAAAGAACAAGTTAAAAATCACTTAGAAAATTTAGATGCCTGCAAGTCACCAAAGGGGCCGATGAAATGCATCGTAGAATATCAAGGAGGTAATAGAGGAGGTATCTGGCCTCTACTATTAATCTTTGGTAAAATCATAGGGCACGACAGGAGAGATTCCAGAAGACTTGGAAAAGGCAAATTAAGTGCCATCTATAAAAAGGGCAAATAAAAACAACCCAGAACTACACCAGACCAGTTAGTTTAACTTCTGTGCCAGGGAAGATAAGGGGCAAAGTCAATTAAGGAAATAATTGCGAACACTTGAAAGGTGGGTAAGAGTGAATAGGGAATAGCCAGCATGGATTTGTAAGAAAAATCATGTCAAACCAATCTGATAGCTTCTTTGTAGGATAATGAAGTCTGTGGATAAGCGGAGAAGCGGTTGATGGGTATACCTAACTTTAGTAAGGCATGTTATAATGTCTCACATGATATTCTTATCGATAAACTTAAGGCAAATACTAATTCAGCTGGGCTACGATAAGGCTGGGTGCATAACTGGCTGGATAACTGTACTACAGAAGCGTGGTTCTTAAATGGCTAACCAATCCTGCCTGGAAAGGTATAACAAGTGGGGTTCGCAAGGGTTTGTTTTGGGACCGGCTCTGTTCAATATTCTCGTCAATGACTTAGGATATTGGCATAGAAAGTACACTTATTAAGTTTGCAGATGACAACTGGGAGGGATTGGAGGACAGGGTCATAATTAAAATGATCTGGAAAAATTGAGATGGTCTGAGGTAAACAGGTAATTTTAACAAAGACAAAATCAAAGTGCTCCACTTAGAAAGGAAAATCAAGCTTTACACATACAAAATGTGGGAAAGGAAAACAGAACTGTCTAGGAAGGTAGTATGACAGAAAGGGATCTAGGGGTATAGTGGACCACAAAGCTAATATGAGGTCAAACGTGTAATCTGTTGCAAAAAAGGAAAATGATTCTGGATGCATTAAAGGTGTGTTGTGAGGCAATGACACCGGAAGTCATTTCCGCTCCTATCCTGCACTGTTTAGGCCTCAACTGAGTATTGTGTCCAGTTCTAGGACCGCATTTCAAGAAAAGATGGTGGAGAAATTGAGAGGGTCCAGAAAAAAACAAGAATGATTAAATGTCTAGAGAACATGGACCTATGAACGGAAGGCTGAAAGAATTGGGGTTTGTTTAGTTTGGAAAAGAGAAGACTGAGAGGGGAAATGATTAGCATTTTCAGGTATCTAAAGGTGCATAAAGGAGGCAAAGAAGAAAACTGTTCACCTAGCTCTAATGATAGAACAAGAAGCAATGGGCTTAAACTGCAGCAAGGGAGGTTAGGTTGGACATTAGGAACAAAGTTCCTAATGTCAGGGTTGTTAAACTGAAATAAATTGCAGGGAGGTATTGTGGAATCTCCATCTCTGGAGATATTTAAGAGTAGGTTAGATAAATGTCTATCAGGGATGGTCTAGACAGTATTTGGTCCTGCCATGAGGGCAGGAGACTGGACTCAATGACCTCTCGACGTCCCTTCCAGTCCTAGAATCTATGAATCTATGTATGGAAAAATGTATGTGAAAAATAGCTGTAGGCATAATTAAACAGAATGGGCCAGATTCATCTCTGGTCTAACTTCACTAGAGTACCAGGGATTAATGTATAGAGTTATATAAAAGGGTACATATAATTTGCTCTTTATATAAGACTCTCCTTTTCTTAGTATAAAATCTTAACATGAACAAAACCTAGCCATGACAATAGCTGAATGTAGGCAGCATAGCTGATTGTGTTAGATTTCATGAAAGGAATTTATGTGACCTTTTATGGACACAACTTTGCACACTGTGTTTTATATTTGAGCCTTGGCAGATTGACAGGTAAATGTGAAGTGCTCTTGGCTGTTATTTGTCTAGTTTACAGTCTTTCCTGCACTTCCTACGCAGGCAAAACTCCCATTGGCTTCACTGGGGCATGCTGCCTGAGTAGCAAGTGCAGGAATGAGCCTTAAAATTATAAACTGATCTCTTTGAAATAATGTAAAGGAACGTATAACTGAGTTTGGAAAACTTTTTTAATTAATGTGGAAATTGGGGGCATTCACATTTGCCATCTCATGCCCCTCGTGTTTCAATGTTAATATTAGAAAAACTATTTATTTTTGCAATGGCTGTTTAAAAAGCACAGGATCTTATAAAACTTCTCAATCCAACTAGAAATCTGGTTCCTTTCTATTAATATCTCTGGTTTTGACTGACTTGTTTAGTTTTCCATCTTTTTGTTTGTTTATCTACATGATCATTTTACATTTTCAGAATGTTACATGATGGGAAAGATTAGTTATAAAAACTAAATGGAGTTAACAGTTACTAAGGAAAATGCACCTGGCGAAAACTATCCTAAACAATGATTTCATTGCCATAGCATTCTCCTGGGACACTCTGCTTTCATATCCTGTCCAGTAAATGCTGAGATTTAAGATAGAACCAGTGCTGGAAGTTTGAGCTTGGTAATTTAAGAAGCCATTTCTCATAATGGGAGGTCAGACTAGTGCTGCCCTCTGAATTCCAGTACTGAAATGGAGGGATCTGAAATTGTCCAAATAAATAACTGCAGGTTGGAGTTTTTCTCATGTCACTGGCTGGAAATCTGCCAAGGAAGGCAGGGCCTAAAAGATATATTCTATTTTTATTTTGCATTTTATGGAACGTGTAATATTAGTTTAATGCCTAATTTACCAAGGAATATAAAAACCACTAGAAAGGAAACTGATCACATATATATTGTAAGGAATAGCTGGGAAAAGAACAGGCCTATTAAATAGGTTTTCTAAGATGGGTCATTTCTCCAGGGTTAAGGTGGTAATAAAATGTCTAACTGTATCCTTCTAATTTATTATGTACCTGCTGAAATGACTAAATTACAGAAATCCAAGCCTACCATCTTGCAGGATCAGGGTCAAACTCTGGTGTGCCATCTAACATGCATTAGGATGTATAATTTGTGTCATAACTTGAGAGACTGAAAAGACTGGACTGTTTGCATCAGAGATGAGAGGAATAAGATGGAACATTAGAAAGATACTTAACATAATGAATGACAGAAAGAGGCTAGATTGGACACTCATTCTCTCTTTATTACAATACATGAACTAGGAAACACTCAATGAAATTGAAAGAGAGTAAATTTAAGACTGATAAAAGGAAATACTTGTCCTCACAGTGCACACTTAACCTGTGGAACTCTTTGTTACAAGATATCACTGAGGCCAAGAGCTTAATAGGATTCAAAAATTGATTAGACATTTACAATGGGTAAAAAGCCTATCCAGAACCATAACAGTTAACAAGCAATGGATTAACAGTCTTTTTTTGGTCAAACTAGCATTTTTTAACATCCACTAGAAGTATAGCCAAGTATGTCTTACCCAGTAGTATTAAAACACTGGTATTTTACACAAAATACCAGTTTAAATATAGACTAAAGAAACACAATTAGCAGAAGTAGCAAAGAAGTGAAACATGAGCAAGGAATTGGTAGCATGACGGGGCATGGTAGTGTGACGGCGCATGACCCACCACAGTGACGCCTCCTGCTGTTCATCTTGGGGATTATCTCTGCAGGTTGATATGCCCTCTCCCGATGGTGCTTTGCTCGCTGTCCCAGCTGCTCTCAGACCCACATCACTCTAAGGAATGCGGCATCCTTTTCAAGTCACAACCCTCTGGCCATGTCACCTTCTGGGGGATCTACATCAACTATCTGGGCACTTCCAGAGTGGTGAGTGGGAGGGACTTGGGCCTACCAACTGCTCCAGGTCCTGGCCCAGAGACCCTCTGAATCACAGTAACCTACTGTGTTCCTTGCCTTGATTAGCCCTGCATTTCTCTGGGCCACTTCCCCATGGCCACAGCACCCTACTTTGTACCAGCAGCCTGTTCAGAGCTCCTTCTCTATTCCCCAGGTCCCTGCCTGCACTGCTCTGTCCAAGGTACTGTGGGGTTGCAGCCTAATCAGGGCACAGTTTTCTCTCCTCAAGCTCCCAGCAGTGACAGACTGACTCTGGCCCTGCAGCTCCTTTTATCTGAACCCACTGGGCCATGACTGGCTGCTCCTTGCAGCCCCTCTCTCCTATTGGCTGCTTCCCACACAGTTTCCTTAGGACTCTATTAACCCTTTGTATGCCAATGTGGGGTGAACATCTCATCATGGGGGAAATCCCTCTTGGGGTATCATAAAAAGGAAAAATGGAGATCAACCCCAATTTCACCCCCTTTTTGCAGATCACTTTTAAATAATCCCTTTGTCCTGACCACCTAAGGCCACTGTAACAGTTTCTGCATTTTATATTGCCATCCTTCTATAGTTTATTCATCTTGTATAATATCTGAGTCTTATTTCGTGAGTTCTTTGGGCATGAGTTGTTTTTGAGTTATCCATTGGTATAATGCCTAGTACAATGGGGCCCTGATTACTGATTGGGATCCTTAGGTGCTGCTTGAACAGAAATAATAATAATTAATAAAAAATGAATGTAAATACATTTCAGACAATTATATAATTGGGTTCTGTTCCTCCTCTCTCAGGACGTGAGCCTGTCACATGCTGAATGCCTCCTGTGAAGTGCTGTGCAACCTCAACTGGAAAGTGCTATGAGGATATGTGTACTGTTTTTTTAAATCTACAGGAGGAAACAAGGCAGGATGTAGGTGGATCAGTTCATAGGCAGAAGCTTCACAGTAAATCAGAGTAGCTTTAAATATAATGCTTTTTTCCTAATTCTAAAACCATTCCTTGTTTGGCATTTGAATAAATTGACCCTTTCTGTGATTCTTTGTGTCCATATAAAGCACATAACATTTACAAGCACAACTGCCAGGAAACCACCAAGTCCAAATCCACTGTGGTAGCCACACGGAAAAGATATCCAAGTTTTTATGGTGCTGAATTGCAGAATATTCTGCTTTGCATTATCCTGGCATTACAATCTGAGGGAACATGGAAAAAGTTGCCAAGAGCACCCTTCATAAAATTCCAATCAATTCAGGAGCAGCTCATGTTTTCTAATCAATCTATAGTTTCCTATATACATATTATCTCATAAAAAGACACAAACATATTATTAAAATTGTAACAATATTTATTTCAAAATGAAGTTTTTGTATCTAAATCACTAGAGTTTCTATTTATTCACTTTAAATAGCAAAGAGCAGTTTGGAGCTAGAGTGCATGATCTTAATGTGTTTAATACTTGTCCAAGAAACAAGCAGACAGGAGAGAGTTGGTAAATGTTTATGCATTTCAGAAATACCTTCTGCATCACATATTAGTTACTCAAACTGTGAAAGTACATAGCAACAGAGGAGATTAAAAATAATCATGTCATTTTACCTTCAAATGATTGCTGAATATGAAAGCACAGATTCGAAATGAAATTCTTCAATATATTGGGCTTCTAATAGCTAAAGATCTTGAGGCAAAATGAAATACATTTAAACAAAATGTTAGAGACAAGGGGTGAAATCCTGGTCTCATTGAAGTCGATGGAATTTTTGCTGTTGACATCAGTGGAGACAGATTTCACCCAACAAATTCACAGAAACTGCTTAATTAGTTGGGATAGGAAGTGAATCTCTGGTCTTGCATCTAGATCCATGTGGGCAGACTCCTGCACATGTGCGGAGTCCCATTGACTTCAAAAGGTCTCCACCCATGTGAATCCAATTGCAGAATGGGTGACCAAATTCTTTTATGTGACATTTAAAAAAATATGTCAAGTAATTTAATTTTTGTTTCTAGATACAATTACTGATATTTCATTTTATCCAGATTATTTTCATTATTCATGTATTGATTATCACAGACTTTTTGGCATCCTAATATTCAAAAGCACATTTCTGAACAATGTGGTTTCATTGTGGAAGACAGGGAAACATCTGAGATGCACTCATTTATTTTTGTTTGGAAAAATATTGCAATGTAGTTAATGATGCCCCTCTTTCTGGAACAATCGTCCTGGGGGCATACTGAATTTAGGGAGATGTCTTTGTTATGTCAATCCAGTAAAAGAATTCAAAATCCAAAACACATCACCATCAAATATTATTTCTTAAAAAAACTTGATTTTTGATCACAGAGATGAGTTTTTAAAAAACTGAACATCCTTCATACTGAAATGCTGACAGGAAACTAAAATTGAAAATCTGGATTGGGGGTTAGCAGGTCAAGAGTATTTGATAATCCATCGGTGAGGGGGAGGTATAAATTCTGGAAAGTGCATTTTAGTAATACCAGACAGTTGAATATGTTCCTAAGAGTGGTTGACTCACTTCCAATGTGTCTGGAAATATCAGTGCACTTCTTCTAAGATTTCTTTCTTTCTGAAAACTATTTATTAAGGTTAAATTGCAATAAAGTGTTAACGTACTACATTGTACATCAGTTGTTCAGGATCAGGTTAATATTAAAAGACCTTGGCTAAAGATTCTGGCTTGCCAGCTGGAGAGACCTTTTCTTCTGAGTATGCTAGAAAGGGGGACCAAATTTCTAAATGCCTATCCTCTTTTTGATGTTTTTTCTTTCTTTTTAAACAGTCTATTGAAGTCAATGGGACAAGGACAGCAGCCCATCAAACTTAAGATATTTTTGAAAAAGGTCATTCCGATCAAACCTGCCCTTTAAAGTCTTAATTGTAATTTTATTTGCACTCAGCTGCATTTTCAGGGGAAATTAAATGGAGCAAAAGTGAGTTTAAACAAATACAATGGTTCAAATTGTGCAGAGTTGTACTTCAATTAAAGGGGGCTACATAGAATGTATATCAGAGCAGATTTTGACCCATTATTGACTCACATGACATTCACCTGCCATCACTCTGCTTTGTGTGAAAGTAATTTCTATACAGAAGGCCAGCAGGCGTCCTATGCACCACTTAAGTACCACATAAATCCTCATAGTAGGGCTTAAATAGTACATAAATGGTACACAAGTCTTGAGCTGGGTTCTGTGTTGGAGTGAATGTTACCCTTTGCTTGTATGTCGCGTCCCTTTCACCACCTTTCATCTTTTTTTCTCTTTCTGTCTTTTTAGATTCTAAGCTCTTGGAACAGGGATCATGCCTTTGTGTATGTCTGCAGGATGGGCTGGTACTGGAGCCTGACGCTGAATGTGGTGGGTCTCTGGCACTACTGCAATATAAATATAAAAACTGAAAGATAGTAGTTTCTGTTTTCTTTCTCCTCTTTCTTTATGGTGAATCCTCACACCTTCTGTGAGTCATCTCAATTATCACTTGAAAAGTTTTTTTTCTCCTGCTGATGATAGCTCATCTCAATTGATTAGACTCTTCCTGTTGGTATGTATACTTCCACCTTTTCATGTTCTCTGTATGTATAAATATCTCCTGTCTGTGTGTTCCATTCTATGCATCCAAAGAAGTGAGCTGTAGCTCACGAAAACGTATGCTGAAATAAATTTGTTAGTCTCTAAGGTGCCACAAGTGCTCCTGTTCTTTTTGCGGATACAGACTAACCCGGCTGCTACTCTGAAACCTGTCATTACTACCTGAGTTTAAAAAGAATTAAATAAATTCATGGAGGATAGTTCCATCAAATGGCTATTAGCCAAGATGGTCAGAGAGACAATCCCATGCTCTGGGTGTCCCTAAATATCGGACTGCCAGATGCTAGCAAGTGACAATAGGGGATGGATCACTTGATAATTGCCCTCTAGTGTTCCTTACCCTTTGAAGCATCTGGAATTGGCCACTGTTGGAAGACAGGCCACTGGGCTAGAAGGATCATTGGTCTGACCTAGCGTGACCGTTCTTATTGTTGTCCTTCTTGACCATGTGCTTAATTTTGTAAATAATTCACAACATTTATTGCCATTTTTTAGTAGAAGCGTTTCCTTCCTCTTCACATCAGCTGATGGATGGCACCTGTCTCCTAACAAATCCTTGTTTGAATCCACCGCTAGATTGCGCTGTTGGACAATAAATGATAGGACTAATGTTCCCCCCTCCTACTCTAATTCCTTTGTGGGAGCTGCCACAGAGAAGGCTTACTGAAGGAGGGAAAACCTTCAAACACAGAGCGAGCGAGAGAAATCCAGTCCCTAATCCTAGTAGCTTCCATGGATGCAGCAGCGCTGGAACCTGGCGCTCCTGTTCATAGCTCTGGGAGAAAAGGAAGAGTGCTGGGGATGGAGCATCCAGGCGTAATGTCTCTGCAACTGCAACACTGCTGCAGTGGCTACACCAAAGGGGTTGGGGGGCAGCTTATGTGGCTGCATGTTTGTGGCTGGTTTGAATGTCACTTCAGGCTTCATTTTGAGAGGCAAACGCACAGCTTGTGTGTGCTTGGCTTTTGTGCGAGTGTTCCTAATTTACAAATACTTGCTGGGGATGGGGAAGATTGGCGCACAGCTGTGACCATGAAGTCCCCACTTTAATGTGAAGGGGGAAGGGGAAGCCTCTTGCAAGTGTAACTTTCTGTAATAAATGTTTACTATTTCCTGCACACATGGTGGTAAATGGCATCTAAAGGCTAAATACTGAAAAGCTTTGAAGTCATGCCGAGCACCAAATGTAGCCTGCAAAAACAAATCCCCTCGCACTGATGGAAGTGCACGAGCGCAGAAAACCCTTGTTCCGTCCGACTAACACCCAGACAGCGGCTCTGCCCCGGCGCGTTAGAGGGCAGGGCTGTAAAAAAATCACCTTTTACGTGTCCTGCAGTTCTACCTTTCAAAGCGGGTGGTGTCAGTGCCCGGAGGGGTTTCCTGGTGTTTGGCAGGCTGCCTTGGATGGGTGAGCGCAGGTATGAATCAGGCTGCTTCTGGGGTGGAGGAAGGCGAGAGCTGTGGGTCAGTGTCTGCAAATGCACACGGGGATGTGCAGGAGCGCGCCCGGCTGTCTGATTTCGGCAGGAGCGTGTCTATGGCTTGGGAGTGTTGAGGCTGGGAATGTCTGTGTGTGGCTGGGTGTCTCCAGGCGGTGGGAGAGCCGGAGTCACTTTGTATTGCTACGTTTTCTCTGCACAGCTTTTGCCGTGTGAGCCCCGTATACAAGTAGGGAGGTGTGTGCTTGGGCTCTGTCATGGCTAGAGAATGGAAGTAAGTGTGTGTGTGTGTGTTTCGGGGTGTTTGTGTGGCCTGTGTATTTCTGTGTAAGGACCTGTCTCTGATCTAGACAGCATATACAGGTTCCTGAAGCTGAAATTGTATGTTGGTCTTACCCTGCCGCTGGCTGAGAAAACTAAATACGTCTGGACATTTTAATTACAATCACCCAGCTCCCTGATCCGAGCTCTGTTTAGGTTTCTACACACAGGAAACACTTTCGCAAGGTACCCGATACCGGCACCGTTTATTTCAGGGAGATGCAATGATAAACATATTATTACCGTTGCAAAGCGTACAGTCGTTGGGCCCTAGTGGTAGCATCAGTGAGCAGACACAGGTAGCGATGGACTGGCCGAGTTCCGAATCTCTGTGCCATGGTGTCTGCGCCCTCTCCTGAGCTATTCCCCTACAACTTTCCCCTCGCCTGGGGCTAATGGCAGACATTTAGGCAGGATAGTAAGTGAAGGGGTCGAAAGCGGAGGCGGCAGGGCGGAGTATGCGGGCCGGTGGCTGGGGAGAATAGGGAGGTTGGACTGGGAAGATGTATCCTTTCATTTAGGTTCAGTTCGTTCTCTCTTATTCTTTCCTCCCCCCAACAATGGACCCTCCACGTCCCCTTTCCATCTAGTCAGATTCTGTCAGCTCGAGCCTCTGTTGTGTGTTGTGCTTACAACAATACAGCTCTGCAGCAGGAGTGACTAATCTAGCACACATGCTGGTAGCCAGAGCGCTTCTTCAAAGTGTTTCACCTCCTCTTCCTTGGCACGCTGCACGTTTGACTTTCCTTTGATCGGTTGAGAATCTAGCGCCCTCTCGCTGCCGCCTGGCTCGCCTCTGCCAAGCCCCAGCGGGCATGTGCTTTTATTGTGTTTAAAGGGCAGATTGCGATTACCATCGCTAGCGCCACGCTTTCTATTCAACTGAGGGGTTGTTGTTGTTTTCGCCTCTGAAAATGGTTTCAATCAGTGGTAGTATCGTAAAACCACCAATTTAGGAAAAGGACCCACTTGAAACAGACAGTTAGTTACTGGAGACCTTCTAACCTATTTCAATCTGCGCCCTGAGCCGGGCAGCGATCAACCTGCGGCTGCCCAGAATCGGTGTCCCTCCACCTAACGCAGGTCGATTAAGGGTTTTTTTTCTCTCCTTTCCCCTCTTCCCATTGTTCCCCAGTTTGAAAAATCGTCCTCGCCTCTGGCAGGGAAACCTGATCCGGCTGCAGCTTGGCTCCCAAGCGGAGGAGAGAGCGATCCGTCTGGCCTTGGCACGCCGGCCCCTGCCCCCTTCCCCCGCTAGGGCACTGCTGCTGCGGCGCTCGCCCTCCTCATGCCTTAGGAATGTTGCGAAGTATGCGCAAGTTTCCAGCAGTAGATCCCCTTTCTTGCTGGAGGAGAGAGGCACGCATATATCATCCGGTGGCAACTGTCCACCTTCCCTGCCGTTTCGTAACAGCTTACGAGAGTAAATTGCGAGTTGGGAACAGCCCTCTCTTAAGGAGCAGATTGGGGAGAGGCTCTTCCCACTCGGAGAAGGCAAGTCTTCCCAGGCGCACCCCTCACGTTGGGAGCTACAGCAACCCAGGCGTCTTGGTCATTGCCGCTGCTTCTGCTCCTCCTCCTCTGCTCCTGCTACTTGCTGTTCCCTCCACAAGGTGCCCAGGAGCTCATCCCTCTCCTCCTCCCTTCCTCCTCTCTCCAGGTCCTACCGCTGAGGCTGCAGGCGCTGCCGCAGGAGCTCCCCCACCACGGACCCCGCTACCAGGCGGCTACCACTAAAGGTCTGTGTGCGCGCAGAGGAGAGGGAATCCCCTTCCCTCCTCTCTTCGGAGTCCTGTTGCCTTTCTGTGTCGTTCACACACGCGCGCTTCTGATTGACGCGCTATATACTCTGACAGCTAATGGCACAGGACCGAAGAGGGACTAGAACGGGGTGTCCCATGTGTATGTGTGTGTTTCACAATCTAGGAGTTCGGCTTAGAAGTGAAATTGAAGTGGGGGGAGACGGGGAAGGCGAGGAGGCGATCGATGAACTGGGGAGCCTTCTCGCCTGTGGTTACCCGAGCTGAGAAATGCCTCTGTAAGAGGAAACACCTATCACTATTAGCGGATTGTAGCCGATTCTGCTGGAGAGCTGCTGTTTCCTTTAGCCCTCAGGAAGCCTGGCAAAATGTTCGTGGTTTTCCCCACTGAATGGGTGATACTCGCTGTTTTGGGGAGCTGTACAGAAAAGTGAAGATTTTGTAGCAAATCGCATTCAATGGTGCATTTGGAGATGCCGGTCCGCAACTGACTGTACATATTAGATAGATAGGTAGATAAGTAGATAGATGCCCATTTAAAAACAGGTTGGATAGCATCACTTGGTTGTTGTGTCTAATATGAAATTAGTTTATAATTTCAATGTGGGTTGCTCACGTGGAATCAGCTGTTTAACGCACTAAAAGACTATTCTGAATAGCTTTGACGACTAATTAAAGATATCTTAGCGCTGCCTTCATTTGGCGGGATCTTTCTCTCTCTCTCGCCCCTGGTGTGTGCAGCCCCTTGTAAGTAGCTTCTCCTTGTTGTTTCCTCGAACAGTCTGACAGCTAACTGTGTGGGGAAGCGACAAAAGTTGCAGATTGCATAGGCTTGGAATGACTTTTTGCTGGTCTTCGGGGTGGAGTTGGTATAACGTCGAGATCAAACTGATCCTGGTGGAAGGTCTGTGGTAGCTTTTGAAGTTATTGTCTGAGATCAAAGCTAAGAATTCGGTCCTGGTCCAAAGATAATCTGTTTTTATTTCAGTACAGTAAGCGAAAGGAGCATTCCTCCCCTACCTAAAGGCGGCTCAAGACATTTACGTTTGAAAGCAGAAAGTTGAATGAAGTGTTGCTAGGCAATCAAATAAATGTTTTGGCAAAAAAATTAAAAGTTTTATTTTTGGAAAAATCTACCAGGAATGCCAGTCTGGCAGCAGCAGCAAAGCACATGTCTGGCTGAACTGGTTCAGTTTTTCTCCTGCTCAAAAGATGGCACTCTAAGCCCAGACAAAACTTCGCGGACAAAAGTCCTTTTAACGTTTTGTTTAAAAGGCTTTTAAGACCGTTACCGAATGCTCTTTAGCGGATGTGCTGCAAGAATTGTCCGTCCACACGCAGAACAGTGGAATGCGTTTGAAGTTATCAATATACTTTAATCATCCTTATGCCAGTGCCGGGGACTCAAATTTTAGGCATAAGCCTAACTCCAAATATGGGCGTTAGACTCTGACACAGGCTTTTGTTCTCGACTTTCTCCCAGGTCCAAGTAATTTTTTGCGGTGTCAGGCAATTAAGCGAAGCAATTTAATATACGGCAGCATGGTATGCTTTTAAGTTCAGTGCCAGTAGCTGGGCAGGGTAGTGTTGGATCTTGTCAGCGTTTTATACCAATGAAATATGTCTTGTCTTTGGTTCGCCAGATAGCACAGAACTACTTTTCCTCTGAGCTCTTTCTGTGGGCTATTAGCCTAATGATGTATGCGTTTTCCCTCTTTCTTTCGTTTTGCTCCTCCTGGCACCTTCTTGATTAAATATATTGCTTAATTGCTTGTGGATTTCTCTCTCAGACGACCTTATTGTGGTCTCTGCAGCATTTATTCATAAACACACACAACTCCCCATTTATATAAAGCTCAGAAATTTCCGTGTGGTATGTATCCCCTCCCACCCCGGGAGAATAAGGGCCTAACATTTCAGACAAACTCCTATTCGCTCCTATGGGGGTTTTGTGTTAGTAATGACTGTTGGTTCTGACACAAAACGTGTAGCCCTGAGCAAACACGGTTATAAATGTATAGCTACTTGTAATCAAGAAGGACTAAAAATCTTTCTGATTCCTAAATATGGTTCTAGACAATCTGCAGCGATGGCATGGTTCGTTCTCTTGTCTTTTTTTATCAAGCGCTGTAAAGCGATTTCCCCTCAGATTGTGTAAACGAATTATCAGATGTTAAAACATCAGGGTTTAGGCGGTCGAGTAGGGTTTCGGTTCTGTGTTACATAAACTTCTGTATAATCTATTACAGACCTTAAAGAAAGGAAGACTTGCATATTTGTAGGCAGAACAAAAAAGTTTTATTACAATTTCCAAACTAGCTCGAGACCATTAAAATACTGTTAACTAAGTGCTTCAGCAGTTTTGAAAAAGGAGCCGAGTAAAATCCCCAGCTGAAAGAGATATTTAGTGGATTCAAGGCCAAAATGACCTCTGAATAAGCAATCCTCACAGTAGAAGATGAAGTCATGAATCTCAGTCTAAGTTTTGCATATCTAGGAGCAGGAATCTTTTCGCCACTTCCGTGATCAAATTAACTCGAATTCAATGCCACGATTGAATTTTTGTCTGATTAACATGATCAGAAGGGCCCAGTAACAACAGGCACATTATTGGGAGGCTAGACTCTCCAGCTACTAAGGCAGATCTGTCAAGTTTGGGTGGCTTCCAAGTCTAGAGGCTGTAACCTGGTCCCGTGGGTGGGGGCTGGGGATAAGGGGGTTAGGGAACACAGTGGTCTCTGCGCTCTTCTTTTCATGTTTTCTGAATACACCCACCACATCCTCTAACCAGTGCTTATTATTTCTCTCTCTTTTTAATCATCACAGATCCATTCATGTTGTTGTGATCCCAAAGGGCAGACATGAAGATCAGGCTGTCTTCAGCAATTGCTGCTCTATGCGCAGCTCTCCTCCTGTCTTCGACAGAGGCTGAAGGTAAATCATTCCCTCCCAAGGCTCCTTGCAGTGATGGTGCAGAATTAAAACAAACAACCCCAACTTTCTTGCTCTCCGTTCTCAGTGCAGTTACTTCACTTTCTCTTCTCTCTCTCCTTCAGAGAAACGCCTCTTCTTCCTTGTCCCTCTGGTCCAGCTCCTTCTGTGTGTTGTTAATTTCACTTAGCAGATCGTCTCTCTCTCTTTTGCTCTCTCTCTGGTGTGCTGTCCACACTGAGGGCCCTGCAGCCCTGGGAAAGCCAGGGGTAGGCTGGGGGTGCGGCGCGGTGCTCTCCCTGCCCCCCAGGCTGAGTGCACAGGGCTCAGGGAGAAGGCTCCTGTGCAAACACGAAAGCTCAGATTAAAGCTGAGGAGCCCCGGAGCGCTGGCACACGCCCTCCTGCCTGGTACTCACTCTGCTTTGTGTGTGAAGTCAGAACTGTCTCAGAAGCCCTTGCCAATAAACACCTCCAACAGCGCGTGGCTCTCCGCCTCTCTGTGTTGCGATCGGCCCTTCCCCACCAGGGAGTCACGGGGAGCGGGGAAGGGCATTCGCTGCCCGCTGCTTCTGGCAGCTCCCAGGAGAGGCTCAGTCTCCTTCGTTCAGAACAGGGACACCTCCGTGCGCCCCTTCCCCGGCCGGGCTCAGTTCCCAGCCAGGAGCCGGGCTGCTGAGCTCCCCCGAACGCCTGGGAGACTCCCTCGGTAGCTCCTTCCTCCTCTAGCCCGGAGCAGGCTGGCAGCGGCCTCTGGCCCGGGTTCGTGCAAGGCTGCGGGGCCCCCGGAAAGCATTGCACAGGCCCTGGGGCATGCTAGCCCGGGACAGTGCCCGAGGCCCCTAGGGATACAGCCCGCGCCGCGCCCTGGGAATCCCGGAGCCTGCCGCGCGGGCTGCCCTACCCCGCCCCTGTGTGCGCACGGAGCGCTGTGCTTGGAGCTCCTGCTCCCTTCGCAGGACGCAAGAGGGGCCGCCGGGGCCCTACTCTCCCTGCACTGGGGTTTAGGGCCTTCAGCGAAGCTCCTGCTGGGCTCTCGCGGGGATCTGGCGCCGTCTTTCCACCAGGGGGCTTGGGACTTGGGGCAGATCTCGCAGGAGAAGCCGATCCCAAGCGGCCCAAGGCTGCTCCTGCCTTCAGCTGAAGGAATGAAGAAAAGGAAGGAAGCCCCAACCCCAGCCTGGGCAGCGCAATCCAATCGGTGCCGCTTAAAACCACGCTGCTCGCAGGGGGCATTTGCCTCTCGATGGGCAAGTAGGAGGGGGACGGTATTTATCTCCCTGGTGAGCTGGATGTGGTTTGTTAACTGTTCGTGCGAAAGCTACCGCTAGCTGACTCCCCTGATCCGCCATGCCTAGGTGGACCTCGGAGGTCACAAATCCTGTCTGGGTAATAGACTGAACCAAAACTATCATCCAAACTTTTTTAAAAGGTTCAGATCCCAGGTGTGGAACTCAGGGTTGTTCCCTGGTTCTGTAAGGGGCTGAACCACAACCCAAATCTGAACACAGGTTGCAGAGTTTGTATCCAAATCTGAACTCCATGGGTCCAGCCTATAGCTAATAATAATAATAATAGTTAATAACAATAATTAGTCATTAATAATTAATGAAAAAACAATCTCAGTGAAACCCTAATGTAATTTGCCCTCCAGAAGCAGCAGTGCTGTTGGTAGAGCCCTATCAAATTCATGTCCATTTTTGGTCAATTTCACCATCAGAGGATTTTAAAAATTGTAAATTTTATGGTTTCAGCTATTTAAAACTGAAAATTCATGGTGTTTTAACGGTAGGGGGCCTGACCTAACTCTGAAGGCAGCAGTGCAGAAGTAAGGGAGGCATGGTATGGTATTGCCACCCTTACTCCTGTGCTGCTGCTGAAGGGAGGCTGCCTTCAGAGCTGGGCACCTGGCCAGCAGCTGCTGGTCTCTGGCGTCCCAGCTCTGAAGGCAATGCAGAAGTAAGCGTGGCAATACTGCAATCGCACTACAATAACATTGCAACACCCTCCCCCCCACTCCCAGGATCGTCTTTTGGGTCAGGACCCCCAATATGAGAAACACTGATCTCCCCTGTGAAATCTGTGTAGTACAGTGGTTCTCAGACTATTGTACTGGTGACCCCTTTCACATAGCAAGCCTCTGAGCATGACCTCCCTTATAAATTAAAAACACTTGTTTATATATTTAACACCATTATAAATGCTGGAGGCAAAGCGGGGTTTCAGGTGGAGGCTGACAGCTTGCAACCCCTCATGTAATAACATTTTGACCCCCTGAGGGGTCCCGACCCCCAGTTTGAGAACCCCTGGTGTAGTATAAAGTAAAAGTACACAAAAAACCAGTTTTCATATGGGAGATTAGATTTCACGGTCCGTTTTTTACTGCTGTGAATTTGGTAGGGCCTTAGCCTGTGATCAGACAGGCACAAAGCAGATAGGCTTGCTGAAAAGTATGACAATATTATCAACATCTGGTTCCGCTGAAAACGAATGTGATCATTGCCTCTGGCTTCCAGCCACACTGTTGTTGGCTGAGGAACCAGCGGATGTCATTTAAAATCATTTCAGAGTTTGCATTTGGCGTGCAGGAACAGTGTGCGAGAGAAAGCAGAAAGAGTATAGAGCTGATATGGAGAGGCGACGAATATATGTATTTAAAATTTAACAAAAGGGCAAGATCCTACCACCTTTACTCATGTTGAATAGTGCCCTGCTGCTTAGATAGTTTTGGAGTAAGATACTATATATTATGAGTCAGTGTGTCTAAGTTGGACCTTGACCTTGACCAACTAAGTATTGGGATAACTATCGTGATTGACTGAGTATTGCTGCTGAAAGTTACCAAATTATATTTTTGTGGAGTACAGAAGTATTTAGTTATAGTGAAACTAGATCAGGGGTCAGCAACCTTTCAGAAGTGCTGTGCCAAGTCTTCATTTATTCACTCTAATTTAAGGTTTTGCATGTCAGTAATACATTTTAATGTTTTTAGAAGGTCTCTTTCTATAAGTCTATAATATATAACGAAACTATTGTTGAATGTAAAGTAAATAAGGTTTTTTAAATGTTTAAGAAGCTTCATTTAAAATTAAATTAAAATGCAGCGCCCCCCCCAGACCAGTGGCCAGGACCCAGGCACTGTGAGTGCCACTGAAAATCAGCTCGTGTGCTGCCTTTGGCACGTGTGCCAGAGATTGCGTACGCCTGAACTAGATGCATGTTCAGTCCTTTCATCAAAGTTGATATAGTTCTCATTTCAAGCCCTGTGAAACAATATTAAGGAAAGAAGGACTTGGGCCTGATCCCGTATAGTGCTGAGTGCTGACTGAATGGCTTAACACAGTTCATGAGGCACTCAGCATTTTGCAAACCCAACCTTTACGCTATATTCAGATATTTTTGTTAAATAAAATTTATCTAAATATCAAGGGCTCACCTGATGGTTTTTTGCATATGCTTGTTCCATTAGCAGTGCCAGTTCCTGAAATATTTATGCTCATGTCCTTGCTCATACCAGATAGGTTCTGTTTTCTTTTCTTGGCTGCAGTAACTAGCTGGAAACATTCCTAATAGGAAACAAGTTTGCTTCTGTGAGTTCTCTCTAGGGAAGGGCAAACTTTGTCATAGCTTGGGAGTTCCTGAAATGCTAAAACATACATTAACATAAACAGGACACATTTTTGTCACTGTGAGAAAAATTATATAAGGACTTCTGCAAAGTCAGAAGAATAAAAAAATGTTGAAAATTGTGGGAGTGGGAAGTGGAGGGGGAGCTGGAGGTGCTGTAAATAGGAATGCAAAAACTTAAGATTACATCAGAATATACTCCAGTGAAGAAAGGGGTTTAGGTGGTTTTTTTTTTTTTGGGAGCATTTATAGTTGGCCTTATTCAGTGATTTTCATCTGTCTCAGTTGCCCTCCTACATTATTTTAATTTTGTGCCTCAATTTTGCATCATCTTTTGAAGGACATATTGGATCGTGTTTGTCTTGATTTTACTGTCATTTCTTCATTTAATCTCTCTGCTGAACTATAGCTATCATATGCACATTTCTTCATTTGGTTTGACTCCTCCAACATTCACATCATATTGTCTCTAAATCCTATTCTGGGTAAGACAGTTCCCAGTTTTTGGCTTCTACCCTGAGCAGGTGCCATAGAAGTTTTTGCTTCAGTTCCTGTCCATATCCATTAGGCTAGTGCAGTTGTGCATTTGATACTTCTTTAGCTGACAGAAGGTTCCTTTCTCTTCCTGTTCATTACTGCTCCTCCTATGGCTTCCATAGGTAGCAAAGTTTCCTCCTGTGCTGAAGTTTCAAGTTTTGTATCTCTCAGGCGTAGGTGGCACCTGTTGAAGCAGAGGAAGAATGGCAAGTTGGCACTGAAGACCAGGGCCAGCTCCAGCTTTTTTGCCACCCCAAGCGGCAAAGTGGGAAAAAAAAAAGATAAAGCCGCGGTGAGCGGCACTTTGGCAGCAGCTCTACTATGCTGTGTCATTTTTCGGCAGCAATTCAGCGGCGGGTCCTTCGCTCTGAAAGGGACTGAGGGACCCGCCGTCGAATTGCCACCGAAGACCCGGATGTGCCGTCCCTTTCCATTGGCTGCACCAAGCACCTGCTTTCTTTGCTGGTGCCTGGAGCTGGCCCTGCTGAAGGGGGAAAGGTTGAGAGTCTCTGCTACTCTGCCCCCCTGCCTCTGTTTTTGAGCCTTCCTTCCTCTTCACTGAATAGTTCCAGTGTTTGTCTGCTGCTGCTTATAGTATCCCAAACCCATGCACAGTGAAATGGACCTATTCTTATCCATTTCATGGATACTTTTTAGGGTTCTGAATAACAGGAATACCCTGCTACAGTTTGGAAAGTGGTGAGCATTAGCAAAGGCACTGGAATGGGCTGCAGGCTTAGGAAGACAGCACTGCTGTGGTTTATATTCAGTTCACTTTGGAAATTTATCTTCATACCAGAAGGGTTAGGAACATAGTATTTTTAGAAATAAACTTCTTAGAAGTTGATGGCACCTCAGTGTGAAAGCTATTCATTCACCCTTAGCAAGTGAGCAACTGGATTTTTCAAGCTCTGCATTTTATGGTTCTCTGTTTTACCTATAATAAAATTCTATATATCATCCATTTAGCTACCTTTTTTCTGACATATTGTATTTTCTACTCTCTGCTTTGATTTCTGGTTTATTATGCTAGACCTCATTCACTACCTAATGTTTTTCCCTACTTCTCTAGTTCAGCATTTGTGATAGTCTATAGTACTTTTCATCCATGTCTTATGACAACATCCTCCTTTTTTTACCTCCTCACATAATTTTTCTTCATCTGGGACCATGAAGAATGGGAGGAAGTCAGTGTCTTTTAGAGAAAAATACAAATGTTTTACTTTTTTAGCCATGGATGGGCAAAATACTTTAAGGTATGAATAGCCTTGTAAGTCTCAGTATACTGCCTTGTTTCATGTCATAGCTTATGTATTATGTTATATTTCTCATACAGGGGAGATATTCAATAGGGAGTTAGTCACCCAACTGTCATTGACTTTCAAGATCACCTTTGTGCCTTTAAAATCCCTCCCACAGTATCTTAAGGAATAATACCTTATATTATCGGCAATATTAAACATTTGAAGATTGTGACATTTCAGCATTTCAGAAGGTGGTAGATTTGATTTAAATTCCAGAAAAGCCTGTTTTTTCCTGGGAAGGTGGGAGAGCATAATTATGCTAAGCCATACACTACCTCTGGGTAGTTGGAGGGGCCTGAAAGAAAAAGGAATGTAGGAAAACTATCTCCAGGAAATACAATATGGAGAATGAAAAATAATATGCAGACATTGCTGTTAAGGGACTAGGGAAGTTTTATATGTAATGGAGTATGCATTTAATAAAGGGAGAGCAATGAATGATGATAAACCAGGGCACATGATGCCTTTCAGCTCTATGTCACCTATTCAAATTTGGATCAGGTTGGTAGTGACTTACCTTTTGATGGCTTGTTACCATTTGCTAGCTGTTGCTTGTCTTCTGACAAGTAAATTGGTGATCCCTCCGAAATTCCTAGTGACCATCGCAGAAAACCACTGAGTACTAAAGGTGATAGTACAATTTAAATATTTAAAGTGACTGTAACTCCTTATTTTTCTCATTGATTGTAGCAAAGTTGATATCTATATCTCTATATTTTCATAATTCAAATTCTGCCAAGTCTACACACACACACATGTGTGTGTGTATATATAGACTTGGCAGAATTTGATGTTTTTAAAAATAATTTCATGGATACTATTTATGTTTATTTTTAATACTTTTTCTGATTATTATCATTTAAATTTTGAAAGTTTTGGGAGGTCAGGCAATTGAAGGGGTCAGGCAATAATTATTTAATGACAGTAGATGCTGAGACTGATAAAGTTAAAGCTTTATAACCATTAAAACACAAATAGTCAACATCACATGTAAAAATATGCTAAGTAAATATCCTTAAATCCATCTCTAATAAGTCCTCAAACAGTATTTTTCTTACTTTGCCTATCTGTAAATTTAGATGATCGATGAAAATATTTTTCATCATTTCGTGTGTATGGTGAAATTGACATTTATCAACATTTATTGATAAAAGTCTAATCTTTTGAAGCCTATGTATATATGTACATACATATATATATATATACACAAACACACAGAACTGTATGTATATTCAAAAATATATTTTTATTATATATATATTTTAAAATGTGAAATATTAACAAAGTCTACTTCACATAAGTTACATTTTTATTCAAAATGTAAGAAATATGTATAATTTATAAAAATATGAACACAGATGGCAACCTTGTGGTGTTGTGAGCAACACTGCATATCTGACGAGGTGAGAAGTTATGCTTTACTAAACAGTAGCTTTATTTTATTAAAATAAGAGGCTTATTTTTCCCTTCGGTGAGATCAGTAACTTTGACCTTAATGGGAACAGAGCTGGGTTCAGTGTCCGGTTAGTTGCATAAAAACAAATCCATGCCATATATAAAAGAAAAGAAAAGAATAACTGATGAATAAACATGAATATTGGGTCCTGTCCATCCTTCACAGAACTCACTTCAGTAGGAGCAAGATTAGATGTGTTGTTTGACTGCTGCTGCAATGCTAGCCAGTAGGAGAAATCATACCATACTATTTTATGTGCCCCACAAAAATGGTCGTGGTAACTTTAATTTCTCAATGATGAGGTTGGAATTTTTAGTTAATGGATAGTTAGATGCTGCAGGACAACAGCTTCTAGAGTATGATAATTTTACTATAGGTAAAGTTATGGATCTAAATTATTTAACAGTGTTCTTTTAAGTAATCTTCTCCTCTCTCATTAGATATTTATTGGGAACCTCTAGCAGCTACCTTATACAATCTGTGAAATGCCATTGGCTTTTATTTTATATTGGGTTTGTGCTATCTGCTAAGCAGTACAAACCAATATAATGTATACATAACATGGGGAAAAACCCACTATATTTTTAGTCTTAGAAAATATTCTGATATATACAATATAAATAGTGGCATGAATTAGATATCTCATGACTGGACATGCATTTTTTTTGGATATCTAACATAGGTTATATAATAAAGAAATTTATCTTACGATAGTTCTAGAACTGACTGAAACATATATGAACACATGAAATATTAGCTTCTAAAAATGGCTTATTTTAAGTTGTTTGTTTAATTCATTGGGGTCTCCTCATTGTCCCCAAGCCCTGGTGGAATTAGTGAATTGTGTGCAGGCCCCTTCAGAGGTCAAGAGAGGCCCAGGCCACTTCCAGCTTTTGAGGCCCCCTAGCCATAATAAAAATAAAAAATGATGACACATGAAAACAAAATAAGGCACCAAAAAAAGAGTGTGACATAATTTTAATTTTTTTATTTAACAAATGCTTTTCTAGCCATTTTCTATGCAAATGCACTAATTATTGAGGAAAAATCAAGCTGTCGTGCAATGTCACAGTTGATATTAAGCAAGGTGAACCCATTCAAATGCTCTTGTCCCATAGTTGAATGGTAATAGTTCTTTACTTGCTTCAGCGTGTTGAAGGTCCATTCACTTGAAGCCACTGATGCAGGCAAACTGACAAAAATATGCAATATTTATGAACATTTTAAACTCTTTAATATGACAAAATCTATATCAGTTAACAAAAAAACTATGTCTTTTACCAAATCACGTCTCTTATTTGCTTAAATTTGCAGCTCTAAGCTGAGAGAGTGTGTCACATTTTGGTCTGATAGGGAAGCACATAAAACCAAGTTGTGAAACTTATCAAATGCCAAAAAATTAACAAGTGTCTAAATTTGAGGCCCCCTTTGAGCTTGAGGCCCAGGTCAAATGATTGGCCCTGATTGTGTGGTGGATTGAGACCAGTCTGTGGCCATTTAGCTGCAAGTTCCATGATTTATAGACATTTATATTGTTTTAAATGAGTTCTGTATCATTAGTACTACACAAACAATGCAATTTTTCTCTCATTAAGTAACTGTACAATCTTATCAAGAATTACTAGTTTTTGGTTACTAGGCAAATATATCTTATTATTCTCCTTTTCCATATATGCTGGAATATTATGGCATCACCATATATTAAGGTCCTGATCCTGTATCTCTGAAATCAATGGAAGCATTGCCATTGACAGCACAGGACCAGGCAGTAAATACCTAGTCTCTGTCTTGCAGAGACTTACACACAGGTAACTTTATTTGCATGGGAAATCTTGATGAGGGCTACTCACATGTTATATGCATACATAGGTCTTGGTAGGATCAGGACTTCAGGGGCCCAGTTCCTTGGGCCCAGCATAGGCAAAACTCCCATTGTGTTTAGTGGACATTTTGTCTATTAAAGTACTGCAGGATTGAGCCCATATAACAAGTATATGATTTTGTCATGGTGAGCCAGGGAATACGAATAATAATATGAAATAGCAGTTGTCTCATTTATTTTTGATTAACATAATGAGATTTTTACCACAGAAATCTTTTATGATGCTTCATTTGACTCCTTGTTCTCAATCATATGACCACAGTTAGGCCCCGAGCCTGCAATAAGTTCCACAGGGGTTAACCCTTGGTCTGTGCAGAACCCCACTGGAGTCTGTGGGGTTTTGAGTGAGGCTTGGATCCAGCTGAAGGCTCAGAGTCTAAAGAGCTTTTCTTTCACTCAGATGGTGTTAATTCAATTTGAAATGTTAATGGCTGGGGGCCAAATCCTGGATATCCAAGGGAAAATTCCTGTGATTTTAGTGGGACCAGCATTTGGATTTGTTTAGCTTTCATATGTGGATGGCATTTACAGTAGTTAAATATTGATTGTACTCTACTTTTTAATTTCCAAGTACCACTTATGAGTTTTCATAAAATCCTTTAAAATGTTAAAGACTTTTCCCCACAGTCAGTTTTTCAGTTTATCAGGAATCCGGTCAT
Organism: Chelonoidis abingdonii; assembly: GCF_003597395.2. Taxonomy (NCBI): domain Eukaryota; kingdom Metazoa; phylum Chordata; order Testudines; family Testudinidae; genus Chelonoidis; species Chelonoidis abingdonii. Next base: position 61,710,025 of record NC_133771.1, on the reverse strand, counting down.
TTGGATATCAACAAGTTGGGCTGCTGCTGTCCTTCAGCAGTTACAGCCTAAGGTCTCTGCTGCATCAGGTCAATTTACTTTCAAGGTTGGTGGTGCTATTTTTTCCATGTACTGATTTTTTTTTTCTTTTGAAGCATGCTCAGGTCAGTTGTCTCTGCCTTTGCATTAAATTTGTCCTGAGCCATTGCTACTGAATCAATATTTTATAATGATATTCTTAATATGCAAATGTATTTTACTATTAACATTTGTTGCATGATTTTGATACTAAATAACTACTTTGCTGTCACTAGCAGTGTGATTACAGGAAACAGAATGATGAATAAACTGCATGCAGATTAATGGTCTAATCTCACTGCCTGTGTATGGATAATAGGAAAAATAACATTTATTCCAGTACTAGTATATCTATTATATCAATATTACAAAGCCATATTATCCTATGGTTGGAAGTGACAGTAAATATCTATAAAAAGACTGTCTTCTTCATTATTATCATTTATTATTATTGTATAAAGGCCTAGCAGCAGTTTAAATTCTGTGATTTATGTCTCAAAGATGCTCTTCTCATTGAAACGTGTTTAAATAACAGAACAAAAAGTCCTTAATCTATGATGGAGATCTTCCAGGAAACAGACAAAGTCTGACTAATAAAGAATGCTTGCAAAACAGAGTAAAGTATTTATGGAAAGTATGGCTGAATCTTATCTTACTTTGTAGACCTGTTTAAATAGTGATCTATACTATACCTACCATGCACTGACAGTGAGTCAGTAAAATACTGCATGACTGAGCATGAAAATTTAAAAAAGAGAATATCATTATAAAATATTTTATGAAACGTCTTTGTGTAATGAACCCTGTACATGGAGGCTTTTGTCCATTGTGGGAAGCTAAAAAAAAATTGACATTTCATGTCCTTATGCATGATGCTGCAAGATAGCGTATGTAAACTATTTCTTTCTATACTGTTCAATTACTTTTGTCGCCAGCTCCTACAAGTTTTTATTTGCAGTCCTTTGTTCCGATCACTGGTGCCCTCTCCACTGTTTTCTATAAGTTCTGTAAATAAATGTCTACAAATATACCTTGATGTTGTCTTTTCATAATTAACCAATGTGTTTGAAAGAACCATACTGGCATTTTATGTTAAAATGCTATTTCTAGTATGGGTACACCTGCTGCAAAGGGAACATGATAACGATGGTTTACACCTTAGAAATTGTTCAACAAACTGGTGTAAACAGGGAGAATCGTAGTTTTGCAAACTTTTGTATCAGTTCAGATATTACAGCAAATTTCTTATAACCATTGTTATTTGTTAACCCCTTCATTCCTGAATTCTTTGCAACCATATGCAAAATATGCCCGATTAGTGGCTCCGAGGAACAAAGGGGTTAAGCTCCCAGTACTTTGGAATAATGTAATACATGGATATAGTATTCTTGATATACATTTTACATGTATACTTACATATTGAACATAATATAAATTGTTTGACTAAACATTAAAATGCTCAAACTTTTCCTGTATTATTAAAAATCTATTTTTCTTTATCTCTGCCAAGTTTTTAGATTTAGTGAAACATAATTGGTAAGAAATATGAATATGCAGAGACCATCTAAAAAGATGATTAATTCTTTGACGTCCTATGAAAAAGAGTACTGTATTGATGTTCTAAACAATCTCATGGTGTTGTAAGCAGGTTGTGATTTGGCATGCTTGTACGATCTGCACCCAGCATGTACAAAAAAATCCTTTAATTGTCATGTGACATGTTTGCATATGTGGTTATTATCTGTGAAGTCATTGTACTTGTATTCAAATGTGTTTTCTATTGTGCTTGATTTTGCTGGCCATTCTTGAATGACTTGGCAACTCAAGAAACAAATGTTCTTTGCTGTCCTTTGTAATGCGTATGCTCTCTGATGTTTTGTCATATTTCGTCATCTTTTATTTTACTCTTTTTTCCAACAACATATCTTTATATTTGTTGGAAACAAATTTATGCAAAGACAATCTTAGTAAGCTTTGCTCAACATTATTATTTTGTTTATTAAGATGATGGTGGCTTGTTCTATTTAGTAAACATTTCCCTGATGTAAATCTTTTGCAGTTAATCCACCATCAGACTTGAATTTTACAATTATAGATGAACATACTGTTCGAATGTCATGGACAAGACCACCTGATGCAATAGAGGGGTACAAAATAACAGTGGTCCCTACAACTGGTAAGGTTTTGTTTTATAAAGTCACATGATCTCACGGCACTACATTTGTTTTTGTGAAATCTGTTAAAAATGATTTTTGTGTAAGTGTTGAAATGAGGTGTGAGGATAGATGTTAATGTCCTAATTTTTATCGGTAAGATTGTGCCTTGTCCTTACACAGCTCCATAGAGGTGTAGGAGGGAGCAAGGATTTCCCTCTCTTATGTGGCATGTGTTTTATGGCTACCTGCATTGCAGCTTTAGCACTTTGGAATACGCAAGGATTGTGCTCTAGATGCTTCTCCCTTGGAGCATCTAGATGTGGAGGGGCAGGAAGTAGGTGAAGTCAGGACTCTACTTCCTCCTCCTATGTGCTGGCTGGCCACATTGGTGGAGTATGCTATACCTCATAAAGAAGAAGTGTAAATTTCTGCCCCTGAGGGAAAATAGGGAGTTCCCGGGAGGGCGGGCCTGCACTACCCCTGGCTGCGTGATGCAGGCAGACAGCAAAATCTAGCCTCTGTGTTCTGCCACCTGTTCAGTCCTTCTCTCATGGTTAATCTCTTCAGCAGTTTAGTTTCATAACAGCCCCTCTCCCAAAACACTTGGAGGCCCAATATTGCAAACTGGGATTTTCAAAGGGCCTAAGAGACTAAGGGACCCAAATCTCATTGAAAGTCATTGAAAATCCTGTCTGCAAAACCTTATTCAGTCCAGTGAGCTCTTACTCTTGTGAGTAGTCTCACTAAAGTCAGTGATACTTCTCACATCCATAAGGGTTTACAAGATTGGGCCCTGGAATCCTGCCATTGGTGTAGAAAGTTTACCTACTCTTTCATTTCCCTAAGACAGTGGTCCCCAACCTTTTTGTTGCTATAGCATATTCATTGTTCACAGAAGAGTGTGGCGGGCGCCAGATGACCAGCCGCTGAAATGCTGCCAAGAAGCAGCGTCATTGAGAAGCATCGCCGCCAAGATGCCTCCGAGAAGCGACGTCATCGAGAAGCATCGCTGCTGAAATGCCGCTGAGAAGCGACGATGCTCTTTGGTGTTGCCGCTTCTCAGTGGGATTTCGGCAGCTGGTTGTCCGGCGGCTGTGCTCCTCGGCAGTGGGTTGTCTGGTGGAAGCGCTCCTTTGTCAGTAGGTGGATGCACATAAATGCCCCGGCGGGCATCATGGCGCCCGCGGTCACCGCCTTGGGGATCGTTGCCCTAAGAAATACGTAATCTTGCATAGTTCTGAACACTTTCGGCTCCTGTTAACTTAAATGGGAATTGAGAGCGCTATGCACTGCTCAGGAGACACTATGCAGGAGTAGGTCCAAATGTTCTGGGGTTGATAGTGACTATTTATTGATGTTGATTACATTTGCAGAACTTTTTCTTAACCATGTAGCCCATTGTCAGAAATAGTTGCTGAATGACATACATTGATGATAGAGAGGTGGTGAAGGTTCTGCTACTATTAGGGTGACCAGATGTCCCATTTTTAAAGTGACAGTCCCATTTTTTGGGACTTTTTCTTACATAGGTGCCTGTCTCATTTTTTCACAGTTGCTATTTGGTCACCCTAGCTACTATTGCTTTTAGCTGTATAGCGGGAAAGGTAATGTCCACTGTTGATAATCTTTTTAATGGTGTCTGATTCCTGGAAATGTTGTTTCAACTGTTATCCCAGTGTAAATCAGGAGTAATTCCTAATAACTTTAATGTAAAACTGATATGAATTCAGAATCAGATCCAGACATACTGTTTTTAACCAAAACTGATTCTATAAATGGTGGGTCTCTGAGTTTCCTCTGCCTTGCCCTTTAACAAGTGCAGAGTGAATGTGAAATGCTACTAAGTCCAAACGACAATATTTCTCATGCTAATTCTCCATACATATTGGTGGCTACTCGCGGTGCAAGGCAGTTGAGAATCAGGCCCAGGGTCTGCATGTCCACAGTAGTATTAGAAATACCAATTTGGAAACATGTCTCTTCTGCCTGATTTTACATGTTAGAAAATTGAAAACAGTCCTCTATTAAAAATATTATAGCTTAAATAACATGAAAGTACCTTATACCAACCATGTGCTTTTTCTAGGGAAAATAGTGTGCATCTCTCTGAATTTAAAATATTAGGGCCACATCTCCTCTCATTTATACCATGTAAATAATTTGTAACTCAACTACAATCACTGGAGTTATACCTGTGTAAAATGAGGTTAGAATATGAGGTTAGACTATGATATAAGGTTAGAATCAGACCCACTATATAAACTGGTTTTCTGAATGACAGCTAATTTTATTGTACACATGATTGGTGTTAAAATTGATGAGTAAATAAAATGCTTTATTGGAAGCAGTTTTGTATGTCCTTTGCAACTAGGTGTTTCAGGAAGGCAAACAGCTGTTCTAAAATTTTATTTTACAGCCTGTAGACAGATAGCTCTTTCTACTGTGTTTTCAGATTATGAAAAACTCATAATTATTAATACTGGGTTTAGACCCTTTGTGTTAAATGTGCTTTGTATGTTGTATTGCAGATGGACCTACTAAAGAATTTACCCTTGCACCTAGCGTTACTGATACTATATTGTCAGATCTTACACCTGATACAGAATATGTTGTGACAATAACTTCATATGATGACAGAGAAGAGAGTCTACCTGTTTTTGGCCAACTTACAAGTAAGTACACATAAAAAAGTTAGACATAGCTGAATAAAGCAACTTAAGTGGCTATTTAATATTTGGGTTATAGGAGCAAATTCTGGCTTGGTGCCAAGTGACCAACAAAACATCATTGCATACCTATAGCCTGTCCATCTGTGGCCCATGAGCAGCCTTTTCCCCATTATGCTTTGCTTCTGGCTTTGCCACAGATTTCTCATATAATCACAAGCATGTTACTTAACCACAGTTTGCTCATCTGTAAGATGGGGATAATATTATTTACCTGATTTACATGATGTTGCAAAGGTTAATTCGTAAAACACTTCAGGATGGAAGGTACAGTGTGAGCGCAAGGAATTTGTAATTATTTATGTATTGGACTAAGTCTAATGCTGTCAAATCAGTGTCCAGGAATTGTACTTGTAAATTGCACATATGTATTTCCATTCTGAGAGAGGCACACTTTAAATCTGGTTGACATCTCTCCTTCTCATCTTGTTTTTCTTGACTTTTACAAAATGTAACCTACAGCCAAGTGACAATTTCTTGTTTCCCTTCCACTAATCCTGTTTATGTTATGGTTTGTTTAGTTCAGACAGGTGTTGCAGTGGGTCCAGAGGACAAGAAGCCTGACCAGGGTCACATAAAAAGTATGTTTTTTGTCTTCCAGCTTATGTGACATTTTAGTAGTAACTAAGGGTTTGATCCAAAGCCCATTTAAGTCAGTACAAAGTCTCCCAAGGGACTTTGGAACAGATGATAAAGTCAAATCATGTGCCTATGTTGTTTAGCAGTAAGTTTGTATTAATGTGTAATCTGGCTGTGTGTGTGCTGGGTTGACCAAACTTGAGGAGGGTCTGAAAATCTGCCGCTTCTCTATGGGAAAGAGGTGAAAATCTGAGCTGAGAGCCAGAGATTTCATGCAAATAAACTCACGTCCTCTGAGCAGCCCTAAGCACATCTCAGCCCTTTAATAAATGTCTCCCTGCTGAGGACACACAGGGTTGCAGAAAAAATCTGTACTGCTGCCATGTTGGGATAAGGGTGGAGGAGGGAGAGAAGAGCAGTATCAGAATTAATTCTTCCCCAGCATCAAATCCTTCTACAACATTGTATATTGCGGGGTGTGCACTGCTGCAGGAGCTGTACATCTCCCTTTGTAACTACTGATCACTGCATGACAAGGTGCCCTTTGACCCCAGCCTGAGCAGGACAGTTCCATTTTGGAGCTCCCAGTTGGAAGACCTCTGTTGAGGGTGTAAAGCTCCATTCGGGTTCACCAAACAAAACTTGCCATCAGGAGCTCAGGCTGCACATGCTCAGTGCCTCTCCAGTATCATCCCGGAGTTCCTAGGTAGCGAGAGACTGACACCACTCCGGGACAGGGGAAGAGCTGGTGTTACATTGCCACTTCTAAGGCTGGCTTCCTCCTTTAGCACACAAATAGCTTTTGGGGGCTTTGAAGTCTGGTTGGGGTACACAGCTTTGGTAGGTCCTGTGCTGCAAATGAACCAAAGCCCATGATTTGGCTCTCAGGGACAAATTCTTCCTACAGATATGCAGGTCTCCTTTGGATATCAGTGGAAAGTTTGTACATATGCAAAGGCACATTTGGCCACAAGCAATTTGGTGTTGATTTAAATTAGACCCATTAATAATAGGTCTAATTTATAAAAGTTATAAAAAGTTTAACAGAGTTATGTGTTTTTTGCATAGATGATCAATGTGTCATAAAAAAACGAGTCTGTCACTTCCAAAATCACATTTTAACACATTTTACTAATACTATATTTTATTAGTGGTTTAGTAAAGTTATTTTCCACCAAAATCATTGAATGTTTTGTTCAGTGTTTACTGTTTCTGCCCCAGTGCTTATCCATGTTATTGTAATGAATTTCTTTCAACTGTTCTCTGTTTCTGGAATATTCTCCAAGTAGATATGTCACTAAAGCTAGGTGAACAGTGTCCAACGCAAGTAAGATATTTCAAATAAGGATTCTAATCTGTTTAATTTCTGTTTGGCTTGGCTTCTACTTGTTAGAGTTCTATTGTTCATTTTAAACTGCTAACTTTTGACTATGGTATGGGGTAGTGAAAGTGTTTGACGATATTGACATGTAAATGATCTTTCATTGTTCTGTTAAGAGATTTGTGTTGTTTTTAATATGTTTCAGAGTGTTCCGTCAGTGCACTGACAGATTTAGTTTTTCTTGTGGATGGCTCGTGGAGTGTTGGGAGAAGTAACTTCAGATATATTTTAGACTTCATGGCCACTCTTGTGTCAGCTTTTGACATTGGGGAAGAAAAGACACGAATTGGAGTTGTTCAGTACAGTACTGATACAAGAACTGAGTTCAACTTAAATCAATATTTCAGAAGGAATGATCTTCTTAATGCAATTAAAGGAATACCTTACAAAGGTGGCAATACAATGACAGGTACAGATTTTAGCTCTTGGTTAACATATGAAAGCTAAAAGCAATAGCTGAGGGAAAAACTTCCCCTGAAATCTGTTTGTATAGCATTTTATTTTACAGCTGAAATACTATTTAAATCCTAGTTCACTCATACCTAAGAAAAGCACAGACCATTTTGTTGTTTTTAGGTGAAGCTATTGATTATCTGATTAGGAATGCATTCACTGAATCTGCTGGAGCAAGAAAGGGCATTCCTAAAGTAGCAATTATCATTACGGATGGAAAATCTCAAGATGAAGTTGAAATTCCTGCAAGAGAGCTTCGCAACGTAGGAGTTGAAGTCTTCTCCTTGGGTATATCAGTTATTCATTAATTATGGTTACTATTTAATATTGTGGGTAAATTTAATGTTCATTAAAGTGAGGCATTAACATTCTAATAGCACTGGCTTGATTCATGCATTTTACAGGCTAGGGATGTTCAATGCCTGGTACCTGAGACTGACCCTTTGGTCTCTCCTGAGCAGAGAGTCCCAGCTGTGCCAAACTATGTGGTAGTTTTGTAACATGTCTAGATGGAGACTAGGATATGACCAACAAACTGAGTTTAACATATGACTTCATTAAGTAAAAGTCTACCACATTAACCCACAGCTTTAATTAAGTTTTAGTCGCCTGGTTGTTAGTCATTACAGAGCTTAACCTGCATCAGCTTTATTTCAAGATGCTTTAAAACTTTAAAAATACACTTACAAAGATCTAAATGTTATACACATAATATGGTCTCATCTGTCATAACTTTTAGGAATCAAAGCAGCAGATGCAAAAGAACTGAAACTAATGGCATCTCAGCCATCCTTGAAGCATGTTTTTAATGTGGCAAATTTTGATGGAATAGTGGACATACAGAATGAAATAATCTCACAAGTGTGCTCAGGTGTTGATGAACAGCTGGGTGAACTGGTTAGTGGAGAAGAAGGTGAGACATTTTACAAAAGTTTATTGTTAACTGGAATGTACTGATATGTGTTTTTAATGTGAAGATCAACGCTTGTTTTGATAGTTCCATCCATTTTATAGTCTGCCATTAGAATATGGAAGACATGTTTCCAGCTGTATAGATTTAAACAGCAGAGGATTAGAACACATGTGGGTGACTGGATTTGAAATATCCCACTGAATTCCATAACTAAAAATTGTTATGTTGCCTCTAGAGTTATCAAATCCTGAGAACATAAAACTTTAGACCACATGGTGGAAAATGTGTTGAAGGGGAGAATTCACTTGAAAAGACCCACATGTGGAGGGCATGAATCATGCCCTGTTGTCTCACTGGTTATTCAGGGCAAGGCAGCTTGGGTTAAGGGGCAGAAGATATGGTTTGGCAAGGATCCATGGGTGAAGACTGAAGACTGTTGAAACCAAATAGTGCTCAAGCTATCGTTTTGCACTTCTATGCCTCTTCAAGGTTCCAAAATCTTCCCCTTCTAGACAACAATAGAGCAGACTGCTCTATTTCTGTGCTTTCCTGCGGGTGCCTTTATTAATTCAAACCTTCCGATATGTTTCCGGGAAATAGGGAAAGTTTTATTGCTGGTTTGAATGACAAGGTTTCCATTGTAACTTTTACTCTTTTTTGAGGCAATATGGAGCATAGCTTTTGTTGCTGACCTTCTGCCTCATTTGGAGTCCCCCACCACTCTGCTGAGTTTATTTAATCTACATTTTTTTTAAATAACTAGAGAAAATTAGAGCAAATACAACTGTATCTGTCATAAAAGTCGGTCATAAAAACAAATCAATTTTGAAAAAAAAATCTGCTTATCATTGTATTTGATCTTTTTGGATTTGTTTTTAATTTTTCAGCTGTGGAGCCTCCTTCAAACCTAGTGGCCACCCAAATCTCATCAAAATCTATTAGAGTCACTTGGGATCCATCTGCTAGCCAAATAACAGGCTACAGAGTGCAGTTCTTTCCAATGATAGCAGGCGCCAAACAACATGTGCTGAGTGTTGGTCCTCAAACAACTGCTTTAAATGTAAGAGATCTTTCTCCAGAAACAGAGTACCAGATTAATGTATATGCAATGAGAGGAATGGCAGCTAGTGAGCCAATTACAATAATGGAAAAAACACAGCCAGTCAAAGTTCAAGTGGGTAAGTTATCGACATGGTTCTGATACTGTAGTTCTTTTTCATACTTCTAAATGTCTCTCTTAATAAAAGACCTTCACTTACTGGAAGACATAGTTTTAGTTAATGGAATTTAACCAAAGACCATCATCGTTTAGTGTTTATAAGTGATGAGTCAGCTGATTAGAAAAACTGCAATAGAAGTGCCATGACTATTGGCTTTTATATTGGTAATTTTTCTCTTTACAGAATGCTCCCGTGGTGTGGATGTAAAAGCTGATATTGTGCTTTTAGTGGATGGCTCCTACAGCATTGGTATCGCCAATTTTGTTAAAGTAAGAGCCTTTTTGGAAGTGTTAGTTAAAAGCTTTGAGATTTCACCTCAAAAAGTACAAATAAGTCTTGTCCAGTACAGCAGGGATCCCTATACGGAGTTTTATTTGAACAGATACAACAAAATTGAAGATATAATTCAGGCTATTAACACCTTCCCCTACAGAGGTGGATCTACAAATACAGGCAAAGCGATGACCTATGTGAGGGAGAAAGTGTTTGTTATCAACAGAGGATCAAGGCCAAATGTACCAAAGGTCATGATTCTTATTACTGATGGAAAATCGTCAGATGCCTTTAAAGAGCCAGCCATAAAATTGAGGGAATCAGATGTAGAGATATTTGCAGTTGGTGTTAAGGATGCAGTACGTACAGAATTGGAAGCAATTGCTTCACTCCCTGCTGAAACCCATGTGTACACAGTGGAAGATTTTGATGCTTTCCAAAGAATATCATTTGAACTTACACAGTCTGTCTGCCTACGAATTGAGCAGGAACTGGCTGCTATAAGGAAGAAAAGTAAGTAATTATCAATACTTAGAGATATTTTTAAAAAATCAATGAAAATAGTCTGAGCCAAATTTGATTCTCAGTTACATTTATTTAACCCCCTTGTTGTCAATGAAAATGTCCAGATATGAGGGCACAATCTGTTCATCTGTTTTTAGCTAAAGTGATACAATCAAAACATAAAATAACTCTAAATAATTAGCTAAGTGGACTTGATTCTTCACTTCATTACACCATTGGTTTCCATGCAGGAGCGGCGCCAGACTTTCTGGCGCCCTAGGCAAAATTCGGGGGACGGCATTTTGTGCGCTCCCCACAGGGCGCGCGGGAGCTTCCAGTTCCGCTCCCATCACGCCGCCAAAGAAGGACCCTCTACTGAAATGCCGCAGGTGACAGCGGCAGTCATTGAGCTGCTCAATTGCCTGCCGCTGTTTTCCGCGACACGTCGGCAGAAAGTCCTTCTTTGGTGGCGTGACGGGAGTGGAAGTGGAAGCTCCTGTGCGCCCCATGGGGAGCACACAAAATGCTGCCCCCTGAATCCTGGTGCCCTAGGCGACCGCCTAGAGTTGCCTAATGGAAGCGTCAGCCCTGCTTCCATGGAACAATGCTGATTTAAAGTAATTTAAGATTTGACTGGTTATTTTAAACTTATTAAAACACTGGGGAAAAACAATTATTTTATGGATGGTAAAGAAGAAAATTAACTGGGAAATATGTCCCCCCTGCAAGTGTTTAAGATGACATTAAAGCTGGAGGGCCAGATCGACACTGATGTAAATATAGAATTACTTCAGATGACTTTCAGTGACTTTGCTTTTACAAAGGAGTCATAGAGGTTAAAATATGTCCTCATGAGTAAAAAATTACTTGCCATTGTCACTGTAAATTCTTCTGCGGTTATATTTAAAAGAGTTTAGAAAGTCACCAACTTCATAAATTTCAGGTTAAGAGTGAGAAATCCTTCATGACATTAACCTGGCTCACAGCATTCAAAAACGTGAAGGAATTTTTCATCTGCTGCTACATCCTGTACAATCCTTTACAATTTTTGTATTTAAAAGGGACATTGACGTTGGATAAGCCCAAAATTTGAAAACCCCAGCCTCTTTAAAAATAAGCCTTTGTTTCAGAAAACCTTTCAGAAACTTTTATGTTGGAGGGCTCAAACACTTAACATCCCCACTGGTAGGCTAGCTAAGCCAACCAAAACTATCTGAGGACTTCAGGTTTATGTTTGTGCCTCAGGTCATTTCCATTACTCCCCCTTCTGGATCCATTCTTGTAAGAGTGTTGAAATTCTGTTAATTTTGTTTGTGTGCTAGTGCTCCAGTAAATTGAGGATGCATTGTTGTCCCTGAGGGAACACGAGAAAGAAAGAACTCAGCTTGATTCTCAGATTTCACCTTAAGTTTTCAGGGCTGGCAGTAACAAATGACAACTTTTTAATTGAACCTAGGACACTTGAGGTGGAAAACATTGAGTTGGTCATATTGTTTAAGACAACTCAGAGATCATCACAGAATTTTATGCATTCATGAGTGAGAATGACAGACGAGCATAGATGCATATCAAGAAAATATTTATTGAATCAAAGAAATCAGCTGACTACAGGAAATGTTTTTGAGTGATTTTAAAGGGGTTTTTAAGTGTTTTATTGTAATGTGTGGCTTTTTTTTTTAACAGGTTATTTACCTGCCCGTAATTTGGCATTTTCTGAGGTAACGTCCGACAGTTTCAAAGTGAATTGGTCTCCAGCTGGATCTGAGGTTTTGTCCTATCTTATTAAATATAAAGTAGCTGCTGGTGGAGAAGAATTCCTTGTTTCAGTGCCAGCTTCAAGCACTAGCTCAGTTCTCACTCATTTACTCCCTGAAACTCTTTATTCAGTCAGTGTGATTGCAGAATATGAAGATGGTGATGGTCCTTCCTTGGATGGGGAAGAAACTACTTTAGAAGGTACCTTTCCTATTATGCTCAGCCAGAAATATGTTATGTATTCAAGTAACAATCTGCTTTATTGATAGAACTTGTGTATGTGGAATACCAACCTAATGCTGAGAGATGGCACTGGTATGTGGGATGAGAATGGGAATTACTGTTTCCCAGTGCCTTGACTAAGGGTACGTCTACACTACCCACCAGATCGGCAGGTAGTAATCGATCTGTTGGGGATCGATTTATCGTGTCTAGTGTAGATGTGATAAATCTATCCCCAATTGCTCTGCCATCAACTCCTGTACTCCACCGCGGTGAGAGGTGGAAGCGGAGTTGACAGGGGAGCAGCGTCAGTCGACCCTGTGCCGTGAGGACGCGAGGTAAGTCGACCTAAGATACGTCGACTTCAGCTATGCTATACTTGTAGTTGAAGTTGCGTATCTTAGATCGATCCCCCTCAGTGTAGACCAGGCCTTTAGGTCTAAAATTCCAATAAAGGACAACTATTAGATTTAAGAGTGTGTTTTATTTCCTTGAAGTTTGCTGGATACTGTATTTTCTTGGAGGTTCAGAGGCCCCTTTTCCAGTAGAGTTGGTGGTATCAATAAATTAAATAACAAAAAAAGTATAATGTGAACACACACTAGTTAAGGCTCTGATCCAGCAAATTCCTTAGGACTACTCACATGCTTAAAGTTAAGCATATACTTAAGTGGTTTGCTGCATCTAGGTCTTTTAACTTGTGTTTATAGAAAAAAAGGTTATATGGATAGAATAAAGAACTCTATTCCCCAGATGGGAACTCCTTAATAGCAGGACTTAATGGGCCTGACACTATAGATATTAGACTACCATGGGAGTTTTCTGTGAGTACTGTCTGCAAGATCATGCCTATTTTAAGGGGTAACATTACAGTTAATTTATTTTTTTTACCTCTATAGTTAGTTATTCAATTCAATCTAATCTAGGTAGGCTATTAAGCTGTACTCCTTACTTTCCGTATTCCTAGTTCACCCTATAATCTTTGACCTTTGTATTCCAAAAGATTCTGGTGAACTACATGAACAAAGGAAATAGCATGAAAAGCTATTCTGTTGATGTATTTTCCTTAGTATTGATTAAAATATGTGTTTATTTATAAAATGGCTTGGATTGAGGGAACAGTCCAATTTGGACAATTTTGGCCCAGATCCTCAAATGTATTCAGACACCTAACCTACTTTGAGATGAATGGGAGTTGAGGATCTGGACTTTCATCCTGTATGTGGTGGTATACACAATCTCACTGTAACTGTACAGGTCATAATGTTTTAACCACATGCAACTCTCCCTTAGGAAATCATCTGCTTCCAGTGCCTGCTTGGCTGATACTATCCACAGTTCATAAATCATAGAAATGTAGGGCTGAAATGTGAAGAACTGGGTGAACAGCAGCTTTAACAAAAAATTCAGACATGTCAGAAATACACTCCATTTTGTGACTGATAGTGCATTTTAAAATGTTTGTCATTTTGATATGATAAAATCCTGCCATTTTTGAGAAGCCGCTACTGCCATGTAAATGCCAATAATTCTGCATGCTGAATTGCCAGCAGCTTGGGTTGAACAACTGATTTCTTGATAGCTGATTTGGGCTTTAGGTAGCTACAGAGTTTAAATCCTATTCTGTATTTATGGTCAATTGAAAAAATAAGGTGTTTTTTAAGGCAGTGTTTTTTGTTCAACTTTCAAACTTTAATTTAATAACCAAGAACAATATTTCTGGTATACTGATGTTCAAATGATCTTTGTTGAGGAAGTTTACCTTGATGTGATTAGTGAACACTCAAGAGCAAATGTTGTCCTCACATGCATGTGAATAAAATTCCGCTGACTGCTGGGCAACAGATGATATAATTTGGCCCAAGGTACATGGCAAAAGGATTAAATTCTGCCCTGTTCCCTCTATCCAATCCAGCTGAATGTCTCAACTGAAGTCATAATTTTTGTCAAGGAGCAGGCTAGTTTAAAAAGCAGGCCTTAGTTTTTATTATCTTCCAGGATAACAAGTGATTTTCTTTTTTGAGGGGAACAGCCTAATTCATAAACATTTTAAATAGTCAATAAATGAAAATTTCATATAAATGCTGAGCAATTAGCTTATAGAGCTCCAATATTTTCAATATTTTTCCATACATTAGATGGCTTTTCAAAATCTGGTGTGCGCATATGTATAGTCAAGTGCATCTGACACTCATCCATGACTGGGGATGGCACAGAAGTAAATACTCACAATCAGTGAAATGTGTGCAAACCCTCCCCCCCGCAACCCTTTATTAAGCAACTTGTTGTTTTAAGAAACTGCTCGAGAGTATACACAAATGTACTGAATACAGCTCTACTCTACCTTTATTAGAAGGCTTAAACAGCTACTTTGGCAGATCCTTGAGTGGTTACATAAATCAGCAAGCATTGATGCAGTTTAAGTTGTAGCTCAGGATCTAAATTTTCAAAAGCAACTCATAATTTTGGTGGCCTGACTTGATAAAACCTTAAGAACGGCCATACTGGATCAGACCAATGGTCGATCCATGCCAGTATCCTGTCTTTCGACTGTGGACAGTGCCAGATGCTTTGGAGGGAATGAACAGAACAAGACAATTTACTGAGTGATCCATCTCCTGTTTTCTGGTCCCCTTCTGGCAGTCAGAGGCAGATGTGCATTAAAGGGGCCTGATTTTCAGAAAGTGCTGTGTACCAGTTCTCTGAAACACCAAGACCTTATAAGGTGTCTCAGATTGGTCATCCAATATTAGAAGCATAGAAAAATAACTAGTCACTTTTTGAAAATGTAGACCCTGGTCTTGGTAAGTGGGATGAAGTAATGCAGTTGGTTCTCTGAAGACAAATGTGTGCAAATTATATTTGTGTTTGTTTGCAGTTAAAGGGGCTCCTCGAAACTTAATGATAACAGATGAAACTACTGATAGCTTTAAGGTTGGCTGGACACTAGCTCCAGGAAATGTTCTGAGGTATAGGGTTGAATACAGACCAGTGACTGGAAGAGAGAGAAAACATGTAACTGTCCCAGCAAATGACAGATCAACTACGCTACTGAACTTGACTCCCGATACAAGATATGAAGTTTATGTTATTCCTGAGTATCAGTCTGGGCCTGGAAATTCATTGAATGGATATGCAAAAACTGAAGAAGGTACATATTAAATAACAGGCTTGTAGTGTGGCTTGAAAAGAAGGTTGTGCACATTGATATATTCTTTATTTTCAGTATGCGTAACTTGGATGTTCCTTTCTCTTTTTTCTTGTTACAGCAAGATGCATGGGGTGTTTTAGAATAACGCAAGTTTAATTGAGAAACAATTTAATGTAACAACATCCCAAATTCTAATCAAGAACCTTTGGATTTTGTCTTTTGTATACATTCTTGAATCTGTAACTCCTAAACGTGTTGATGTGCCTTGGGCAAAATGCCCACATATATGTCAGGCAAATAAAAAAAGACTTCTGAATTGTCTGTTACAAAAACATTTCAATTTGAAAGGTTTAAACTCAAACGAAGTACATATAAGCCTAAAAATTGTTCATGTAATATCATTGTAGGTGACACATCTTTATCTACTTTCAGCAAGTTGCTTATTTAGGGACTAATCCAGCATCCATTAAAATCAGTGATAGTCTTTACATTGATTCAATAACTGTTGGATTAGGCTCTTAATGTTTATACAGTATTAAAATGTTACAAAAATAAAGACGAAAATTTGATTGCTAAATGGAAACTGGGGGCAGGAGCAGGGGGAAGGGGGAGACCCCTACATTAGCCCCCTCTCTCACCCTCACCGCACAGCAAGCAGGAGGCTCCAAGGAGCAGCTCCAAGGCAGAGGGCAGGAGCAGCACACGGCAGTGGGGGAAGGACAGCTGGACTGCCAGCAATTGGTAGCCTGTAGGTCGGCTGCCGCACAGGGAACTTAGGGGAGTGGGGAGCTGATGGGGAGCTGTCAGTCCACCCTGGTTCTGAGCCCCCACCAGCTAGCTCCAATGGGCTGTTCTTCCTACAAGCAGTGGACAAAGCAGGCAGCTGCCAAATGACACTGTAAGGGAGCATTGCGGAACTTTAAATGAGCATGTTCTCTAATTGATCAGCAACATAACAATGAAACAACATTAACCAGGACAACTTTAAGTGAGGAGTTACTGTATTGTGGAAGTCAGTATTTTTGAGTGGTACTTAAAAGTGTCTCATAGTTGTTGGACTTTTCCATTGGGAACCATATGTGCTCCTGTGCCTATGCACAAATGGTTACCACAAAAATAATTTTGCACTGTTACCTCACATTTTCATTGTTTTTGTAAATTTTGTGCATCAACCTGAAAGTTATTTTAATGTTGTTTCTATGCCATATAATATACATACCAATAAAAGATGTGCATAGTGACTTACAGAAGCAAATAGTTCTTCCTTGTCTCTCTGTTTTTTTCTTTCTGTTTTTTTGTTTGTTTTTGTTACTGATAGTCTTAGACCTGATTCCCTAGGGACGTATTCCGTAGGGGCCCAAGTGATTTGCTGGATCAGTTCCAGAGTGCTCAGCAAATTCCAGTATTGGGTCTTGAGTATTTGTAGAAGAAAGTGAGAACTGAGAGTTCACAGGCTACACCCTAATGGACATCTGTGTCCATGGGAAATGGGCAAAAAAAGTTATCATGGTACGGAAAATTGGACTATATTTTGGATGTTTATTATATCATGGTAATTTCAAAAACACTTAAAAATATCAAAAACACTAATTTGCCTCAGGGAATAACTTCTTGTGAAGTTATACTTAAAAAATTCCCTTCAAGTTTTAGATCAACCCTCTGGGCTGAATCCTGGAATTTGCTGAGCAGTCTGGAACAGATCCAGCAAATCACTTAAGCATGTATACTCTCTCTCTTATAATGATCTGAAAAGAAAGAAAGAAATTAGGCTTGTTTCATGATATGCTTTCAATATCTTTTAACATGTATAGTCCTAGGGACTCCAAGAAATTTGAGAGTTTCTGATGCTACAACATCCACAATGAAGTTATCTTGGAGTGCAGCACCTGGAAAAGTACAGCGGTATCTTGTAACATATACTCCAGTGGCTGGAGGTGAAACCAAGGAGGTAACCATAAGGGGTGATACTACAACTACAGTGCTGAGAGATTTAGAACATGGCACCAGATATGCACTGTCCGTGACTGCCTTGTATGCATCTGGAGCAGGTGACGCTCTCTCTGGGCAAGGAGAAACACTTGAAGGTAATTATTTTTAGATAGTATATAATTATTCATTTATTTGGTTACATTTCAGGTGCTTTAAATTGCACCATGTTCCTTAAGTTTCCACAGAAGTAAAACTCTAATAAAAATATGCCTAAGAACCTCCCTTCTTCCCTTCGTGACCATCCTTGTAAATCAAGCCCACTTGCCATCCCTCCACTCACAGCTCAAGGACTATCTAAGGCTAGCATCCACCAGAGGACAGGTAGGGATGGGGAATGTTCACTGGACGGGGGATCCCACTATGCCTCCTGAAAAAGTGTGTTGCATTGGTAATATATCCTCTGGGTTCCTGGAAGCTTTGGATTAAGTCAGCCTCAGTGACTTGCACAGCTGGAGCTGTGTGCCTCCAAACCAATCTCAGTAGAGGTCTCTGCCTTACAGGATGCAGCTGGCTGTGAACTCGGGAACAATTTGGTGACAGATCATTTTTATTATCTTGGTGTTAAAAAGTCTTGTCTGATTGAAAATGTGGGCAGAGCTTTAACCTGTATTAGCAGCAAAGAACCCTATGGCACTTTATAGACTAACAGACATTTTGGAGCACGAGCTTTCGTGGGTGAATACCCACTTCGTCGGATGCCCGACGAAGTGGGTATTCACCCACAAAAGCTCATGCTCCAAAATGTCTATTAGTTTATAAGGTGCCACAGGACTCTTTGCTGCTTTACAGATCCAGACTAACATGGCTACCTCTCTGATACTTAACCTGCATTGAAACTCTGGTTGGAAATGACATTTACTCTAAATGTAAGACATTCAGAGTCCATAAAATGAGCAACATATAGCCTATGCATAGAGAGAATGGAACACAGCTGTTTGTGACCAATAAGAGCTAGAGCCTGGAAATGAATGCTAACAGAACACTGGCAGGAATAAGCAGGAGCCATAGGTTTCCTTATATGGATGGTAGGATGATGTCTCTCTGCCTTGCTGTGGAGAATTTTCCAGGTGTATATGTTGCTACTAGCTGTCTGAACATTCTCATTGTCATCCAATATTTGTCAATGTGTGGGACAACTTTTTGCCACTAGTCTGTGAAAGGAACCGTGGCTATGTTCTGTGCTGGTCAGAGGTGTATCTTGATGCCCCTAGGAGGTAAAATAACAACAAATGAATGTAGTTCACAACCAAAAAATAAACTAAAAAGGAATTGTTAATCTCATCCTTGAATATGTTAAGGCAGTGGTCCCCAACCTTTTCTGGGTGGCAGGCGCTGGATGATGAGCCACTGAGGACCGTGGCCGGCGGACAGTCATCTGCTGAGAAATGGCAATATCAAGAGGCGTTGCTGCTGAAAAGCCACCGAAAATCAGCAGCATTTTGGTACTGCCGAGTCTTCATGACGCCGCTTTTCAGCAGCATTTCGGCAGATGCTTCTCTGCCAGCCAGTACGCGGGCGCACATAGATGCCCCGGCAGGCGCCATGGTGCTTGCAGGCACAGCGTTGGGGACCCCTGTGTTAAGAGCTTGCTTCTGATTTACATGTGGTCCCTTTTACACTGTGAGGGCAGTTTGAAGGGCTCTTAAGGCAGATGAAAATAGGGCCCTGAAACAAGGCACTTCCCAGAAATGCTGTGAGATAAGGTTCCAAATACTGAGAGGAGTATGGAATACACAGCAGAAACCGAAATATAAACTACATAGTCACCAGAAGATTAATGTTTAATTTCAGAAGTAAAAGGGGACGAAGGAGTTTAGATTACCGTTGTGTTTGTATATCACCTAGCAACAAAGGGCCTCAATTCTGAGTCAGGCCTTTGTACGCTTCTGCAATGTAAATGAATAAGGATAAGAGGAATATGAAAAAGAAACTGGTTGTGGTTTAGAATTTAAGCATTTCAAATTATCTCAAGGGTGGTTTTATATAAAAGCACCCAGCCCAGATTTTAAGATCACTTTTTTGCCAGCGCAGGAACAAAAGGGAAGGAGTAAATATGACTAATGTAATAAATCTCACTAATGTAATAAATGAATGGGTTTTTTTGTGTGCTCCATTCATACTGGAGCCCATTGAGAAGCTTAAGTGATTTGCAGTTCGAGTGCTCAGCAAATTCCAGAATTGACCCCTGAGTTGGTGTAGTAGAAAGTGAGAATTTAGAGTCCACAGGCTACATCATAACAGATGTGTGCGCCCAAGGGAGCACGTTATCATGATGGTACTAAAAGCTTTACTGTATCATGAATGTTGAAAAGTGATTTATCAAAATTAAGTATTTTATCATAGTAATTTCAAAAACACTTTCAATGTCTTTTCACATGTATAGCCCGAGGAAGTCCAAGAAATCTGAGAGTTTCTGATGCTACAACATCCACGATGAAGTTATCTTGGAGTGCAGCACCTGGCAAAGTAGAGCAGTACCGTATAACATATACTCCAGTGGCTGGAGGTGATACCAAGGAGGTAACCACAAGGGGTGATACTACCACTGCAGTGCTGAGAGATTTAGAACAAGGCACCAGATATGCACTGTCTGTGACTGCCTTGTATGCATCTGGACCAGGGGACGCCCTTCCTGGGCAAGGAGAAACACTTGAAGGTAATTATTTATAGATATTATATAATCATTCATTTATTTGGTTACATTTTTATGTGCTTTAAATTGCACCACATTCCTGAAGTTTCTAAAGAAGTGAAAATATGCGTCATGCCTATGTGCACTACTGCAATGCAAATGAATAAGGATAAGAAGAATATGAAAAAGAAACTGCTTGTTGTTTAGATTTTAAGAATTTCAAATTGATAAACGGGCCTTATCTCAGGGGTGGTTTTATATAAAAGCACCAAGTCCAGATTTTAAGATTACTGTTTTGCCAATGCAGGAACAAAAGGAAAAGAGTAAATGTGTCTAATGTAATAAAGATCTATATGGATTGGCATCGGGCTCGTGCTCACTGAACGGTAGTGTAGTTTATTTAAAATAGTAAATTGGAAATTTGAGTATATTTAGAAAAAAAACCACTCCAGGTAAAAGAAGATAAGAATAAGAGCACAACAATTTTGGATATAAATGAAAGTATCTTTTGGAGCTAAGATTAGAAGCACTTAAAATTAGGTCATGTTACCCATGAATTTAAGAGGAACATGGTAGGATTTAGCTGAAATATTACATAAGTCACCTCAGCTTCTGAAATGAGGTGAAAATGTAACTAGTGGCATACTTGGATGGCTTGTCTAGCTGCTTGGTGCAAATATTGGCACAGACATTAACTCCTGGATAAATCAATGCCAGTCCCTGCCTCTGGTGCCCCACCATCAAAATAAATAAAGTCTTTGCTATCTGGGTTTAATGTTTGGAATAATGTTTCAAATGTGTTTTTTCCCGTGATCATTACAAAGAAATAAACTGGTTAGTCCAAGGAGGGAAGGTGGAGAAATAATAAGAAAAATAAATAAGCCAATTGAGAAAAGGTAAAGCTAACGAAACAAGGGAGGATAAAACAATCTATAACTGTATCTCCTGCTCTTGTTTAGTCATGATGGATGGAAACAAAAGGAAAAATCCAGACTTTCCTGTGATTCCATGGAATTCTAATGAATAGGCAATAGAGCTCTTTGGGTACGTCTACACTGGAATAAAAGACCCACTGTTGGCCTGGGTCAACTCAGTTGGGCTCGCAGGTCTCAAGTTGCGGGGCTAAAATTGTCACCGCCTCATGGGATCCCAGAATTTGAGCTCCAGCCCGAGCCCAAATGTTTACAAAGGGGCTTTACACTCCTGTATCCAGAGCCCTACTAGCCCAAGTCAGGTGATCTGGGCCAACCACGGGTGTTTGGTTGCTGTGTAGACATAGTGACTTAAGGCAACATCTTCTTTTTCTTGAGGTCTCTCCAAAATATATTATTGCATTTACTAATCCCGCTTCCCTATTCTTTCACATCCGTCCTTTTCCTCCCCACTGCAACACATAAATGTTCTACCGTGTGTTGAGCCTTGTGGGACAGGCTTGTCCTTTCTAGGAGTCTCCCTGAGGAAACCCCCCCACAAAACATTCGGTTGCTGTTGAAGTCCTTGTTCACCATTTGGGATCTTTTCCTGTTTTCCCTTCCCTTCCCTTTTATCTTTCCCAGGACTTGGTCTTCACTTGTCCCATCTTTTCTTCACTAAAAACATTGAGGTGCAAAGTTTTCCATAGAACTCCAG
Organism: Chelonoidis abingdonii; assembly: GCF_003597395.2. Lineage (NCBI taxonomy): Eukaryota > Metazoa > Chordata > Testudines > Testudinidae > Chelonoidis > Chelonoidis abingdonii. Next base: position 61,688,385 of record NC_133771.1, on the reverse strand, counting down.
CTTATCTCAGCTATATAAAATGTTTGCATAGCTATCTGATCCAGCCCAAGGATAAACACATTCCAGAGGCCCAGTGTTTTATAAACTGTTCAAAGACGGTCGAGAAGGTAGAATTTAGCAGATGAGAAATTAGAAATGAAGGGCAATATTCCATACTATGGAAATTATTCCTGTGTAGGGGACATGGGTTTCTTCCTCACTGTTTTGTTGGGGATGGGGTGGGGAGGTGTCTTCCCCCACCCCATGGAATAAGCAGGGTTTTTTTTGTGCCCCATTCATACTGAAGCCCATTGATATGCTTAAGTGATTTGCTGGATCAAATTGAAAGTGCTCTGCAAATTCCAGGATTGAGCCTGAGTCTTTGCACTGTAGTAGGAAGTCAAAACTTAGAGTCCTCAGGCTGCGTCTTAATGGATATGTGTGACCATGGGAGATGGGACAGGGAGCATGTTATCATGATGGTATCAAAAGCTTTACTATATCATAGATGTTCAATAGAGTTTTATCAAAATTAAGTATTATATCATGGTAGTTTCAAAAACACTTAAAAGATATCCCAAAGCTCTAATTTACCTTAGGGAATAACTTCTTGTGAAGTTGTATTTAAAAAATTCCTTTCAGGTCTTAGATCAATGCTCTGGGCTGAATCCTGGAATTTCCTGAGCAGTCTGGAAGTGATCCAGGAATCACTTTAGAACATACGCTACTCTTTCTTAGAATGATCTGAAAAGAAAGAAAGAAATGAGGCTTTTTTATGATATACTTTCAATGTCTTTTCACATGTATAGCCCGAGGAAGTCCAAGAAATTTGAGAGTTTCTGATGCTACAACATCCACAATGAAGTTATCTTGGAGTGCAGCACCTGGCAAAGTACAGCGGTACCGTATAACGTATACTCCAGTGGCCGGAGGTGAAGCCAAGGAGGTAACCATAAGGGGTGATACTACCACTACAGTGCTAAGAGATTTAGAACAAGGCACCAGATATGCACTGTCTGTGACTGCCTTGTATGCATCTGGACCAGGGGACGCTCTTCCTGGGCAAGGAGAAACACTTGAAGGTAATTATTTTTAGATAGTATATAATCATTCATTTATTTGGTTACATTTTAGATGCTTTTATTGCACCACATTCCTGATGTTTCTACAGAGTGAAAATATGAGTCATGCCTGTATGCACTACTGGAATGTAAATGAATAAGGATAAGAAGAATATGAAAAAAATCTGGTTGTGGTTTAGAATTTAAGAATTTCAAATTGATAAATGGGCCTTATCTCAGGGGTGGTTTTATATAAAAACACCCAGCCCAGATTTTAACCCCACTGTTTTGCCAGTGCAGGAATAGAAGGAAAAGAGTCAGAATATCAGGGTTGGAAGGGACCTCAGGAGGTCATCTAGTCCAACTCCCAGCTCAAAGCAGGACCAATCCCCAGACAGATTTTTACCTCAGTTCCCTAAATGGCCCCCTCAAGGATTGAACTCACAACCCAGGGTTTAGCAGGCCAATGTACAAACCACTGAGCTACCCCCCCGCCAAAAGAAATAAGCACAGGTGTAGCAGAGGATGGTTCTGATCCATCAAGCTCTGGGTTACGGGCCTAGCATACTTCTGCTGTGCCACTCTGCTCATAAATGTGTCTAATGTAATAAATCTCATTACTCAGCTCTAGATCCTTTGAAAGATGACAGTGGCAGAGTAAAATGTGTGATACTGAAGTCATCTTGTAATATATGTGAATATCAGTAATGAAATGCCCCTTTATTTATCTCAGTTTCTCAAATAAGAAAAAGACACATGAAAAGGAACAATAGTATATTGTAACATGAAAGCTATGAGATTCAAATTAATGTTCAGCCTCCTGGAAGAGTTCGCCAAATAGGAAAAGCCTTTCGCAGTGCAATCAGGAAATGTGTGTACTATACTTTTGTACTGAAATACATTAAACTAGTCTTGCAGACTAAATTTTAGTCTGAGAAACTGAAAGCAAGGCAGTTCTCATTATGAGATTCAAGGTAAAAATAGCTTATAAATGTAGGTGTCCTTTGCATAACAGTGGAGGCCCCAGGTGGTAACATGGAAATATTGATAATTAAGCGTGGTAGTACGAAACTTCAGAGAACACCCATGTTGCATTTCTATATGTGGCATATATACAGTTATCTAGAGTAACAAAATGAACTTTTCACACAATTAAGTCTCAAACTAGGCCAGGACACTTTGGCCAGAAGCTTTTGATCTGTCAACAAAATTGCATAATTCACGGTAAGAAAGGATTCCAAAGATCTATAAGGATCGACATTGGGCACATGCTCACTGAATGGTACTGTATTTTATTTAAAATAGAAAATTGAAAATTTGTGGATATTTAGACAAAACCTTTCCAGGTAAAGAAGATAAGAATAAGAGCACAACAGTTTTGGAGACAAATGAAAATATCTTTTGCAGCTAAGACTAAAAGTGCAACTTAAAATTAGGTCATGTTTCCCATGAATTTAAGATGAAGATGGTAGGATGTAGCTGAAATATTGCATAAGTCATATTAGCTTCTGAAATGAGGTGAGAATGTAACTAGCGGCATACTTGGATGACTTGACTATCTACTTGGTGCAAAAATTGGCACAGACATTAACTCCTGGAGAAATCTATGCCTCTTTAAGGTGCCCCCCGCCCACCATCAAAATAAATGAAGTCTTTGCTATCTGGGTTTAATGTTTGGAATAATGTTTCAAATGTGTTTTTTTCCCCTGATCAGTACCAAGAGATAGAATGGTTAGTCCATGGAGGGAAGATTGAGAAATAGTAAGAAAAATAAATAAGGCAATCGAGAAAAGGTAAAGCTAGCCAAACAAGAGGGGATAAAACATTCGGAAAATGTATATCCTGCTGTTGTTTAGTCATGGTGGAAGGAAACAAAAGGAAAATCCAAACTTTCCAGTGACTCCATGGAATTCTAATGAATAGGCAATAGAGCCCTTTGGGTACATCTACACTGGAATAAAAGACCCACTGTTGGCCTGGGTCAACTCAGTTGGGCTCGCAGATCTTGAGCTACGGGGCTGAAAATTGCTGCTCTCTCAAGGGATCCCAAAATTTGAGCTTTAGCCTGAGCTCAAACATTTACAAAGTTGTTTTACAGCCATGCAGCCTAAGCCTCACTAGCTCAAGTTAGCTGATCTGGGCCAACCAGATGTTTGATTGCTGTGTAGTTGTAGGGACATAAAGCAACACCTTCTTTTTCTTGCGGTCTCTCCAAAGTATATTGTTGCATTTACTAATCCCACTTCCCTGTTCTTTCAAATCCATCCTTTTCCTCTCCATTGCAACACATAAATGTTCTACCGTGTGTTGAGCCTTGTGGGACAGGCTTGTCCTTTCTAGGAGTCTCCCTGAGGAAACCCCCCCACAAAACATTCGGTTGCTGTTGAAGTCCTTGTTCACCATTTGGGATCTTTTCCTGTTTTCCCTTCCCTTCCCTTTTATCTTTCCCAGGACTTGGTCTTCACTTGTCCCATCTTTTCTTCACTAAAAACATTGAGGTGCAAAGTTTTCCATAGAACTCCAGCTTATCTCAGCTATATAAAATGTTTGCATAGCTATCTGATCCAGCCCAAGGATAAACACATTCCAGAGGCCCAGTGTTTTATAAACTGTTCAAAGACGGTCGAGAAGGTAGAATTTAGCAGATGAGAAATTAGAAATGAAGGGCAATATTCCATACTATGGAAATTATTCCTGTGTAGGGGACATGGGTTTCTTCCTTACTGTTTTGTTGGGGATAGGTTGAGGAGGTGTCTTCCCCCACCCCATGGAATAAGCAGGGTTTTTTTTGTGCCCCATTCATACTGAAGCCCATTGATATGCTTAAGTGATTTGCTGGATCAAATTGAAAGTGCTCTGCAAATTCCAGGATTGAGCCTGAGTCTTTGCACTGTAGTAGGAAGTCAAAACTTAGAGTCCTCAGGCTGCGTCTTAATGGATATGTGTGACCATGGGAGATGGGACAGGGAGCATGTTATCATGATGGTATCAAAAGCTTTACTATATCATAGATGTTCAATAGAGTTTTATCAAAATTAAGTATTATATCATGGTAGTTTCAAAAACACTTAAAAGATATCCCAAAGCTCTAATTTACCTTAGGGAATAACTTCTTGTGAAGTTGTATTTAAAAAATTCCTTTCAGGTCTTAGATCAATGCTCTGGGCTGAATCCTGGAATTTCCTGAGCAGTCTGGAAGTGATCCAGGAATCACTTTAGAACATACGCTACTCTTTCTTAGAATGATCTGAAAAGAAAGAAAGAAATGAGGCTTTTTTATGATATACTTTCAATGTCTTTTCACATGTATAGCCCGAGGAAGTCCAAGAAATTTGAGAGTTTCTGATGCTACAACATCCACAATGAAGTTATCTTGGAGTGCAGCACCTGGCAAAGTACAGCGGTACCGTATAACGTATACTCCAGTGGCTGGAGGTGATACCAAGGAGGTAACCACAAGGGGTGATACTACCACTACAGTGCTGAGAGTTTTAGAACAAGGCACCAGATATGCACTGTCTGTGACTGCCTTGTATGCATCTGGACCAGGGGATGCCCTTCCTGGGCAAGGAGAAACACTTGAAGGTAATTATTTTTAGATAGTATATAATCATTCATTTATTAGGTTATGTTTTAGGTGCTTTAAATTGCACCACATTCCTGAAGTTTCTAATGAAGTGAAAATATGCATCATGTCTATGTGTACTAATGCAATGTAAATGAGTAAGAATAAGAAGAATATGAAAAAAATCTGGTTGTGGTTTAGAATTTAAGAATTTCAAACTGATAAATGGGCCTTATCTCAGGGGTGATTTTATATAAAAGCACCAAGTCCAGATTTTAAGATCACTGTTTTGCCAGTGCAGGAACCAAAGGAAAAGAGTAAATGTGTCTAATGTAATAAATCTCATTACTCAGCTCTAGATCCTTTGAAAGATGACAGTGGCAGAGTAAAACATGTAATAGTGAATTCATCTTGTAATAAATGTGTATATCAGTAAATGCAGTGCCTATTTATTTTTCTTAGTTTCTCAAATAAGAGAAAGCCGCATGAAAAGGAACAATAGTATATTGTGACATGAAAGCTATGAGATTCAAACTGGCACAGACCTTAACTCCTGGAGAAATCAGTGCCTTCCCAAGGCGCCCCCAGCCCGCCATCAAAGTAAATGAAGCCTTTGCTATCTGGGTTTAATGTTTGGAATAGTATTTCAAATACCGGTATGTTTTTTCCCTGATCAGTACCAAGAAATAAAATGCTTCATACATGGAGGGAAGGTTGAGAAATGATAAGAAAAATAAATAAGGCAATTGAGAAAAGGTAAAACTAACGAAACAAGAATGGATAAAACAATCTAAAAATGTATCTCCTTCTATTGTTTAGTCATGGTGGAAGGAAACAAAAGTAAAAAATCCAAACTCTCCAGTGACTCCATGGAATTCTAATGAATAGGCAATAGGGCCCTTTGGGTACATCTGCACTGGAATAAAAGACCCATTGTTGGCCTGGGTCAACTCAGTTGGGCTCACAGGTCTCAAGCTGAGGGGCTAAAAATTGTCACCCCCTCATGGGAACCCAGAATTTGAGCTCCAGCCCAAGTTCACATGTTTACAAAGGGGTTTTATAGCCCTGCAAGCTGAGCCTCACTAGCCCAGGTCAGCTGATCTGAGGCAGGCGCAGGTGTTTGCTGTATAGAATAGTGACTTAAGGCAACTTCTTTTTCTTGCGGTCTCTCCAAAGTATATTGTTGCATTTACTAATCCCGCTTCCCTATTGTTTCAAAACCATCCTTTTCCTCCCCATTGCAACACATAAATGTTCTACAGTATGTTGAGCCTTATGGGACAGGCTTGTCCTTTCTAGGAGTTTCCCTGAGATAAAAAACCCTCCAAAACTTTCAGTTGCTGTGCTAGTTGTAGTCCTTGTTTACCATTTGGATCTCTTCCTGTGTTCCCTTCCCTTTCCTTTTATCTTTCCCAGCACTTGGTTTGCACTGGCCTAATCTTTTCTCCTTCTAAAAGAATTCAGGTGCAAAGTTTTTCAAAGAACTCCAACTAATCTCAGCTATATAAAATGTTTGCATAGCTTTCTGATCCAGCCCAAGGATAAACACATTCCAGAAACCCAGTGTTTTATAAACTGTTCAAAGACAGTAGAGAAGGAAGAATTTAGCAGATGAGAAATTAGAAAAGGAGGGCCATATTCCATACTATGAAAGTTATTCCTGTATAGGGGACATGGGTTTTCTTCCTTACTGTTTTGTTGGGCATGGGGTGGGGAGGTGGGTTTCCCTACCCCCTGGAATAAAGCAGGTTTTTTTCATGCCCCATTCATACAGATCTGAGAAGGCTGACAGTAGTCCTGGGCCCGTTTTTAGAGCACAAGTCTTCAGCCTCTTTTAGCCTTGGCTGAGTGCACCTATTGGTGAGAAGTAACCATCAGGGGAAAGTTTGTGGAGGATAAAAATGCTTAAACTGCATCAGCCCTTGACTGGATATCTGCAGGCTCCAGAGGTGAGAATGCTGCTGAAGTTGCTCCATACTCATCCTCTCTCTAAAATATATGGGCCTGACACCACAAAGCTCTGGTTGGAGGGCAGTGGTAGGTTTCAAGGGGGTAAGCCATCCCTCTTTCCCAGCCAGGATCTGACCGCTTTGGCTTCCCTTCACCTCACAGAGGTGGCTGATAGAAGTTTTCCCTTACCAGTAGCTAAATAGAATTGTATTGAATTTTAAATGTGACAGAAGTGAAACTGTGAAAAGGAAAAGAAAATTAAACCAACCACAGAATTCAGCTAGTGAAACAGGATATGTGGCAGTGAAGGCACCTGTAGAGGGTCTTCTTGTTTTTCATGCAACACTAACAGTATTCTTCATTATTTGTGGTAATTATAACAGGGTGAAGCTCCTTCTCGCCTTTCTTCCTCTGCATACGCAGACTACATGGAGACTCTTTGCTTGTAAACACCACATGAGGCTTATTTACAGTGTTTCCCCACCATCTTCACAGCATTGTGCAGCACCTGATCTACAATAGCAAATCACCCTCTGCCCTTTAGACCAAGGGTAGGAGAGGTTGGAGATCTTGCCCTTAGAGATCTCTTGTGGGACTGGCTCTGAGAGCCTGCCTCTTTCTGGTTCTCTCTCCACCCTGGCACTTCCTTCCAGTGCCTTTGCTACGTTCTGGGCTACTGTGTTAATTAGTCTTGTAGCTCTCGCCAGCCTATTCCCAATCTCTCAGTTAGGCACAGCTATCTTTGTCAGATTTAGTCCCAGGCAACTAATAACAGTTGCAGTGACTGGAGAGCTACATATGCTGCTGTCCCCTAGCTCTCTGTCCCAGTGACACAACACAAATCACAAGTTGACATACAGACGAGACTTAAGAAAACCCGCAGAAAGATTTCCCCCAGCAGCACACTGAGTTGTCCATTTTATTTGGTTACATCAACTCAGCCAAAACCACTTCATACCCCAGAAATGGAATATAATGGTGAACACAGTGAGGGTGGTGAGTGGAAATCCAGTCAATAGCTAACAATCAACTGTTACTGAGAACTACTGTTTTACTAATCTGTTTTCCCCTGGGAAAGGGGGTGGGAAGAGCAGGCCTGGCAAGAGTTTCCTTTTCTGCCTAGAGGCATATTGTCAGATAACAAGAACATACTATACACAGGCTGTTTAATAGCTTAACCTGAACAGATAATAGTTTGCAGTTTTTAAAGAAAAACAAATTTCTCTCTAGGTCAGGCAGTCTATACAGGTACGTTTAGTCCTAATCTATTTCTCCATGCTTTGGAAGATGAAAATCTATTTTATGAGCCCCCTGTTGCTGGAAGCTAGGATTTTTGAGAACCGCCTTAAGGATATCACAGCTGCTGCTGGTGAGGGTGAATGCATCAGACATCTAAAAGCAGAGGAGTTCATTACTATTTTAAATATGAACTTGAGCACAATGTCACTAAAAAAAGCATTTATGGCAGTTTATCAGAACAAGATACAGTGGGCCCCATTCTGATCTTGCTTGCACCACAGTGATTCCAGAGCAACTCCACTTATGTTAGAGAAGTTACTGGACCAGAATCTCTGCAGGTGTAAATTGACATAACTCGATTGAAGTAAATGAGATGTGCCAGGCTTTATGCAAGGTGAGGGGTCAGCTCATCATGCTTTAAACCTCAGTGAAGCTGAGATCAGAATCTGACCCAATATTTATAATGTAGATTAGTGTAATGTAAACAACAAGAACTGCATATTTTACTATACTCTGGAGATATTCTTTATTGGGGATTAAATAATGGTCTTTCCTTCCTTAGTATGAAAGGCTTTCCATTTAAATGTCGTATGGCCCAGTTCTGCCGTTTCTTTTAATGCTGTGAGAATTGGGATGTGAGGATTCATTATAGTTGATTCACTTTCTAGTTTCAGGGACTCTTGTGCTGTATCCATTTCTCAGGGCTTGGGTGTTTTTTTTTTGCCAGGAAATGAATTGTGGTTTCTTAGTAGGTATATGTTATTGGGTTTTTGCTGTTTCTATAGCAACATAAGAATGTTTTAGAAATGAACGACCTCCTACAGAGTGAATGGGGCTAACTCAAGTGACATTTCCTGACAATGAGGTTTTTAGCATATCATAGGAACTTTCCATAATGTTTGAATTACGTAGTTCTTCTCCATACAGACTGAAACAAGGACTCAGTGTCTTTCAAAGAGATTTAGTGCTGTCTCATGCATTTTTTTCAATGATACATTCCAAGATTTTTCACCCTGACATTTGCAACTGACTTTTGATAACCATTGAGCAATCATTTGAATTTTCTTGTCAGGGGAAATACACCACTTGCAGGAAAAAACAAATCCACTCAGAGGAAGTGATTAACTACATAAGAAAAATTGAACTTATTTTCTAAATATTATATATCAAATAGTTAACTAATTAGTTGCTGGGTAATTAATTCATTGCTGGAATAGATAAGGTAGATTTTCAGGGGCTGATTCTGATCTCATATCAATTTTATGCTGGTGTAACTCTGGTGGAGCAGATCCAGGGCTCCTTGATTCAACCTCCTGTGAAAAAGAGCCAGCAACTTGGCCTAAAAGGGCAAGTGAGGACTCCCCTTATGCAGAGGAATCCTCCACTAGCAGAGAGCTGGCACAGGAAGTTCTGTTCTACCCCCTTCTGACTTCCCCAGCATAGTGGGTTATGTCACATGACAAGAGGTGTGGCCAGAGTGCTCTGCACGCCAGCGTATTCAGCTGCATAATGGCCCCTAGGGAGACATTACCAGCCAACATAAGTAGTTTTCCTATCTTATGCCAGAGGCCAATTTGACCAGCAGCAGGGCCTGGATGAGGAGTAGTGTTAAGGTAGCTGCTTGTGTCCCACCCGACACACACACACACACACACACACACACACACACACACACGTCCTACTCTGAGATGAACTTGGCTGGATGTGAGGATCTGGCCTTCTGACTTCAGTGGAGATACTTGTGATTTACACTGTTGTAAACAAGAAAGGAATCCGGTCGTAAAAGTTCAGAGTGTGCACGGCATGAGGGGGTTTGTTTCCTTAGTTGATTAAATTCTGACTGCTTAGGATATTGGCTCAGATCTAACTTACATTTAATTTAAGTGAAATATGGATCAATGTGAGATTTATGGTTACATATTAATTTTCATATAAATGTGATTTCTATACATGTATACGTTTTAGGCCTGATAGAGATGTGTATCTTCTACTGAAATCAGAAGGAATTATGAGCATGTAACCGAGAACAGAATACAGACTTTTATTTTTTATGACTAGGTTATGTCACACTATGAACTATGGATGAGATTCCTTTGCTGGTGTACATACATTAGGGGTAGTTCTGATCAAGCTCAAGCAGAAGCAGCGGAGGCCCAGCCCAGCCATACTGAGTACAGACCCATCAGTTTTAACTGGGCTTGTACTCGGCATTGCTTAGAGCCGTGCCTCTGCTACAGCTACCCATGCTACTGCAGCTTTGCTGGTGTTTATACGCCCACCACTAGCTAGTAGTGTAGGTGTAGCCTTAACTGATTAAGTCAGGTGTTCAGGAGCAAAAATGATTGCTGGAGAGCTCAGGAAACAGGAGCCAAGCAAGTGCAGGAAACATACTTAAATTGGATATTGTGTCTCTGGCTCAGCATGGTGCAAAACCTTGATATGGAAAGTGAAGACTTGAAGAGATTCAGGGCTGGAAGGAGGAGAACCTGTTTTATATCTAAGGGTCTGTCTATACTAAATGAAGAAAAGTATCAGAAGGGTAGCCATGTTAGTCTGGATCTGTAAAAAGCGACAAAGAGTCCTGTGGCACCTTATAGACTAACAGATGTATTGGAGTGTGGAAACTATTGTAGAGACATTGAGAATCTGAGCCAAAGCCCACTGAAGTCAAAGGGAGTCTTCAGTACTACAGTGGGCTTTGGATCCGGCTCTGATGGCAGGAAATGGTTGCTTGCCTTGCTTGCCTTTGCAATGGTTTGACATGTCCACACAGCAGTACTGGTTTGATGCTTATAGACACAGCAAGGCTTCAACTGTGCTTGTGCTAGTGAATTCTGGAACTCTTGAACACCACAGTGCCTAGCACAGAATCCTTCTTGTTGGAGAATTTAGCCAGGGCCAGCTCTAGGTTTTTTGCTGCCCCAAGCAAAATATTTGCCACCCCAAGCTCCAAGACTGCAACTTCTCAAGCAAGCAAGCAAGCAAGCAAACAAACAAACAAAAACACAGGTGGTCAGAATGCCACCCCTGGAATTGTGCCACCCCAAGTACGTGCTTGCTTTGCTGGTGCCTAGAGCTGGTCCTGCATTTAGCAATTAAGATTCTTGAACATTTAAACAGAAAATCAGAATAATTGCTCAGATAAGTTAGTGATAGGCAGCAGTGCAAACAGATAAATAGTAGTTAAGCAGAGTTACCATGTGATTTGCATAATTGTAGTTCTCAGACAAACTAAACATGGTTAATAGGTATAATTGTATGCCTACTAGCCATTACATTATACTGGTAATGTTACCAAACAAGAATATTTCTAAACTCCCAATGTAGCAGCTTAGTTAATGCTTAGTGGAATCTTAATAATTTAGGACTTTACACCACATTCTAAACACAGCTGCTTCTCTCCCCCACCTCCAGACCCATAGATATTCATGTGGTAGCTTCTTGTGAAAATATCTGCCTACAAACTTATTCCTCACACATGAGGTGCAAATCAAATTAGTGTATTATTTTAGATAAATGTTCTCAGTTGCAGTATAACATATTAAAAGTCTAATTTCCCTTAGTTGGTAAGATGTCTTGTCAGCAGTTTCCAGCTATTTGAAGTCAAATTTTTCCATTTAGGCCAAGGGGCTTGGTAGGAAGCCCAAAGTTTATTTTTATTCAACAAAAAATGGTACTTTAGTTCCATATGATTTCTTTTTTCTTTCCAGAACTAACATTTGTCGGTAGCTGGGCTTGATTACACTCCATTGAAAATAAATTATTTTCTTCTGCTATTTAGTGGCACATATAATAATTTAATAATTGGTTTAAATATGTAGTGATTGTTGCAGTGCCTCCAACACATCATTAGCCATACTATCCCGATGTTATTTGCTGAGAATTGTGCTGTGGTAGCAGATAGTTTAATACTGAAATCACGTTGTGGCAGAGACTTGATTTGAAGTAATCAATATAAAGTGACTTGTATATTTATATTAGATTAAAATATGGAAAAAGAGGTTTTTATTGTGAAACATCTGTGCATTCTGTCATGTTGGGTTTTCCATAATATTTCCATTTGGAGTATATTCAGATTTTTATATTGAATGAAAAAGCCAAGGGTTGGGAGCAGAAACTTTAGAGTAGACAGAAAATTGGTGTAATTTACTTTTGAAGACAAATCTTTTTTCAGTCTTCCAGGAAAGTTACTCTTTGGGGTCCAAATTCTGCCCTGACTTAATGGACTGAAATCAGTGAATTTGCATGGAGTGTATATCAGTATGAATCTGGCTCTTGTAACATAACAGGGTAAAGTTACACTGAAAGATGCAGTAGTATAGTTATTTTTTCTTATGACAATAAATAATTCAACTGTAACAAAAAGCTGGATCTTAAAATGTTGTTTTTGAAATCAGGAGTGCCTCTGTGTGCGTGTCATATTTAGAGTGGCGGGCGAGAAGGATAGAAGGAATTTGTGTTTAAGTTTGAATGGAAAAACCAGTTGTCTCCAGAGAAAGGTGATGAGATATTCAAAGGATCCTTGTCTGGATCACATACTAGCAATGGGTTGGGTTTAGAAAAATAAGATTTACAAATATATTCTGTTTATTAAAGATACAACCACTAAGAACATTTTAATAAAATTCCAGCAACTATGTCCTATCATCAATAAACCAAAATGGAATGATTCTTTCACTGATTCAAAATTAACAGGAGACTGTGTTTATTTAATCTGTTGATTATTGCTACAACAATATCATTCAAACCTTTAGCCTTTATACAAGTAGTCCTACCAATTCCAATGGGATTAAGCTCCCTCCATGGATCTGAAGAAGTGGGTTTTTCACCCATGAAAGTTTAACTCAATCTGTTAGTCTTTAAGGTGCCACCTGACTCCTTGTTGTTTTTGTGGATACAGACTAACACGGCTACCCCTCTGATATCCAATGGGATTGTATGTGTTGGATCAGGGTTTAAATAAGGACAGATGCCTAGGAAGATTAAACCATGGTATATAAGTTGAGACCAATCTCAAAATCCTTCCAGGCATAGTTCTGCATTGAAATCAGCTCACAATTATAAACTTCTCGCCTGATAGTATGTGCAAAGATGAGCCTGCTCTATGGAGGTTGGATTAGGGTTGAAACTTCCCCCGCATTCAGAGAGGTTTGATTCTGGTTCTATGGCTCTGGTCAATCTCAGATATATTAGTGGATACTTGTCATTGTGGGTAAAGCTTACCTGTGGTGCAGAGGGCTGGCTCAAGGCCCTCCTCACTGCTTAAGCCTAGAACAGAGATTGGTTTGAGGGAACCTCTTGCTAAGCAGCCCTGCTCACTGCAGGAAGGCCTTACGGAGAACAGTGAGGAATTCCACATAGAGTACATGTCGAAGTAGGCGCTGCATCTGTGTGTGTGTGGATTTTTGTTTATAACTACAACTTTGCCATTGCATAAAGAAAAAAAACTAGGGCTCTAACCATTCCAGTAGCATATTTTAGCTCCCATTAATAAGTGTACACAATGATGTCACAATGAACGCAGCATACTCCATAGACCTAATCCTCCAGGCTGTTTCATTAATTTTAAACCAGTGAGCTCTATTAAAGTCAACAGAGTTATACGGGTGTGAAACTGGTGTATTAAAGTGAGCATCAGACCTCTAGCTTACACCTTCTTGATTATACAAACTAAGGAACTGTTTAGTGCACTCCAAGAAATGTGAGGACAACCAGCTATGAAGAACAATACAACAGGAGTCTGGCAAAACTTAGTACAGACAAGATAGCACCTCCAGCCTACAATTACTACACTTTATGTTGTAAATACATAATAGCTGAGTTGTAAATAGATACAATGGGGGCAGCTGACAGGTATATTCTCACACCATTCAGGAAGACGGGTGCTGGTAGCAATGGTAGCAGCCAAATGTATAATTCTCAGGCACTGGAAAGAAAGGAAGGGCTGAAAACAATGACAGATATTTCCTAAATGGGGGCATGTCATGAAAAACCTGTGTGCAGTTCTTAACCTGTTACTATATTAAAGATGTTATACAACAAAGAACAAGTAGAATGACAGAGGAACTTTATTATCTTACCTGATGCTTTAGGTCAGCCGGGGTCCAAGTCACATAGGTGTAAATTCCATTAACTGCAGTTGGACGCATAATGTTTCCTGAAAAACAAGCAAACAAAAACTCTTAAGTGTCTGAAGTAATCAATCAGTGGAAAGTGATTTATTTCTGGTAAATCCAATAAACCCTTTATGCATAAATGCCCTTGCATCAGTGGTGGAGTAGACTCCTAAGAAGGGATCTCATTGGCATATATAGACATAAAAGAAAGTGAGAGGATAGCTGTTTTTGGGCAGTGTCAAATATAAGGATAAGGGGATATGAACAAGTAAAGAAAGGGTGAAGGACTCAAGAAATTTAGAAGGAATTTTTTTCACAAATAATTAACATCAGGAAAAAATTACCCAAGGTTTCATTATTTGCCTATAAATAAGTTACTTGAGCTTTTGGGATGAAGATGGATTGTGAGGCATAATTGCTAGTTTGGAAGATAAAGCTAACCTAGATTAACTGCAAAGCACTGAAGCACACGCTTAATTTTAATGCTTAATTTTAAGCATGTAAGTAATTCCATCCCTGTTCAGCAAAGTATTCAAGATTGAGTGTCTTGCTGAGTAGTGTTGAGATTGCTCATGTATTTAAAAGTGGTAGCCATGTTAGTCTGTATCAACAAAAAGAATGAGGAGTACTTGTGGCATCTTAGAGACTAACAAATTTACACTTCAGCCTCCCTGGTCACTCTATTACTGACCTAAAAGTCACAATTATTCAACAAAAAAACTTCAAAAACAGATTTCAATGAGAAACTGCAGAACTGAAATTAATATGCAAAATGGACACCATTAAATTAGGCTTGAATAAAGATGGAATGGATGGGTCATTACACAAACTAAAACTGTTTTCCCATGCTAATTCCCCCCCTACAGTTACTCACACCTTCTTGTCAACTGTTTGAAATGGGCCATCCTGATTATCACTACAAATGTTTTTTGTCTCCTGCTTTTAGCCCACCTTATTCAATTAGTCTCATTAGCATTGGTATGATAACACTCATTTTTTTCATGTTCTCTGTATATCTTCCTACTGTATTTTCCACTGCATGCATCTGATGAAGTGGGCTTTAGCCCATGAAAGCTTATGCTCAAATAAATTTGTTAGTCTCTAAGGTGCCACAAGTACTCATCGTTCTTCATGTATTTAAAGTTAACCATAGTCTGAAGTGTTTTGCTGAACAAGAATAAAAGAATGACTGTATTTCATTTGAGCTGGTGTTCTTGTGAACATTTTAATTTTATTCTGTGAGCATTTTATTTTTCTGTTCCTATTTCGCTGTAATATTCGCTAGCTGTGTCTTAGTCATAGTCCCTCTCTTATGACTTCCTTTCTTGCAGACCGTGGCTCACCTCGTGATTTGCTTATTAGAGACATAACTGACACTACAATGGGACTATCTTGGACAGCAGCTCCAGGAGCAGTTCGTCGTTATAGAATAGTATGGAAATCGCTTTATGATGGTCAGACTGGGGAGAGCACGGTTCCTGGAAATGAAATAAATACTGTGCTGGAGAATTTACAGCCAGAGACTAAATATAAAATTTCAGTCATTGCTTCCTATAGCAGTGGAGATGGAGCTCCTCTAGAAGGAGAGGCAACTACTGAAGGTAAGTGCAGTACAGCATAGCCACCCCAAAGAACAGCCTGAATTGTGACCTGGGATATTGTGACACTTATTATCCCACACACAAACTCTTGGTACTCCTATTAATGCAACTTGCATTGACAAGAGACTAGACCTTATTTTTTATTAACCCCCCTCCTTAATAAAACCAGCCAAACCCTTGCCCATCTCAACTCAGTGAGGTACCAACCCTCCACTTTTTTTCTGAGCTATGATTATTTATAATCATAAGTCATTTATATCTCATGGAACCAGATTCAGCTACTTTTATTCATGTTAAATTGTATCCTACTCTGCAAGGAGTCCCCACTGAAATTAACGGGGTTACTTAGAGAGTAAGCTACAGTTTAATGTGAGTAGAGTGGCAGAGTCTGGGGATAGTTACTGGGGCTTTGTGGGTTGGAGGGTGTATTGTTGGGGGAGAAATGGGAGGAACAAGTGACCAGGGTAGAGAGGAAAGTCAGAGTTCATTCCATTGGGATTAGTAAGTTTCCTGCCCCGTGATTTCCTCCTCCCAGGCTCAGGTGAGTGGGTTGAAGTTGGCTACATCTTACTCACAGTTCTAGATTTTTCTTATGTGACCAACACCACATAGTATTAATCTTCCTAATGTTACAGCTGTTTGAAAGTGAACAGACCAGAATGGAAAGACTAGATGACCCTTGCAGTCCCTTCTAAGCCTATGAGTCTATGACCAGTTCCAAATGCTGAGAAAGGTTATTTCAGCATTCTGTGGCATAGCTCTTAGTGAAGTGAAAACCAACTCTGACTCTGGCACGCCAAGAAGGCTCTGCATTGCCAAAACCTAGGGTAGCATGCCCAGCTGACAGCCAGATCCAGACATGCTTTTCATTTCACTTCAGGTTTTTTATTTGATGGTGTTTGCTACAAGGCAGGAACATGACTTAAAAAGCCTGGGTGTTATTGCCTGGAGAGTGAAACTGAAGTTCTTTATGAGACATCCACACTCTTCAGAATTGTTATTGCCTTAAGACTAGAGGTGGGAGACTTACAAAGATTAGAGGTGGGCTGGTCTGTTTGTTTTGAGATAACCATCTAATAGTTTGGATGCTTGTCAGTACCTTATCAGAACAATCTGAACCTCTTTGGTCTGAAAAACGGCTTCACAGGGAGATTTGCCTGTATAAAAAAATCCTCCTTTCCCCCCCTCAGAAAAACAGTCAAGTCATGTCTGCAGGATTTGGCCCTTTAGCACTAGCATTTGGAAGTGCTGAACTCATTATTTAAACAATAGGTTACCAAAAATGATGTTTTACTTTGTAGAACTCCCTATTATGCTGGATTGCTATATTACATGAATTGCTCATTTTTTTGCTCTGTGATGGAAAGCATAGTTATCTAAGCATAGCTGTTGTGTTAATTTACTCCAGCGGGATCAGAAAGTTTTCATGGTGGGCTCTTAGAACCACAAATGAACTCCTGTTTAATGATATGCTGTAATATGGAAGGACAAATCACAGATGATATTTGTAGTGCTGAATGAATGTGTAGACATATCTGTGCATGTTTGTATGTGACAAAATAAATATTTATCCATATTTTTACACTGAAAAGTGTCACCAAATGCCAGGAGGGTGAGAGTAGATGAAGAGACGGAGAATTCAATGAGAGTTACATGGCAGCCTGCACCTGGGAAAGTTGTGAGCTATCGTGTAGTTTACCGACCTGTCAGTGGAGGAAGACAGGTGGTTGCAAAAGTACCAGCTACTTCCACAGCTACAGTGTTAAAACGACTTCAGCCTCTAACCAAATACAACATCTCTGTTATTCCAATGTATAAATCTGGGGAAGGAAAACACAGGCAAGGAGAAGGAACAACAGGTATGTATTATATATAATTAAATTTGAATAAACAGTAAAAAGCTTATGATTAAAGGTATTCATTGTAGGGAGTAGAAAAGCAATTGTACAGTAAGTAGACCAGGTGTTAGCTAATCCATTATGTGCCAAATCTCCAAGAACAGGAATTAACAAAAAATTGCTACAGGATGGGCATGGAGTTGGGACTGTTGAAAATTGTACCTGTGCCATGGCCTGATCGTTGCCTCCTGCTATTTGAGATTGGGGTATACCACTTTTGTTAGAGCAGCAAACCTGTTCTGGTGGCTGGTCCTTAGAAGTCAATGAAAAATAAGTGTTTCTGGGCAGTTTTGTGAGAGAATATTGTTACTTCAACAGACCACTTCTCAGTGCTTTGTTAGGACTTTGTAATTTGTCTTTGGTCTCAGGTGTTCTTGAAGTGGCCTTTGGGGAACTTATTCCTTGGCATTGTCCTCATGGGTCTTCTTCATATGGCTGATATAAATATAGAGCAACAACTACACATTGACATTTAAATGGTTACGCCAAATAATTGCATCTGAAGTAGCAGATTGAATTGTGGTGATGTCTCCTTAGTATTTGCTAATCGGGCATTGAGTTGTTATATGTTCCATGGTCTGTTCTAGGTGACCATAGTAGCACTCTGGAGAATCTTTAATTTTCCATTTGTGTAGCAAGTATCTGTATCTGCCATGGTTTGTGTGGATGTGGTGTATGATTGCCCATGAGCTTCGTGGGAGATTGAAGCCAAGAATCTTCTGCATCAGGTCTTTCACGAGGGATCTGGGGCAAAATCAGTCCTTGATCCTGCTAGTGAAGGCAGGGGGCTGGACTCGATGACCTTTCAGGGTCCCTTCCAGTTCTAGGAGATAGGCTATCTCCATACATAATATAAAAATAAAAAAGTGCTTCCTTTTGCAATGCAATTATCTGGTGCTTTGCAGAGAAAATCAGATAGATTTGGATTTAATTGTGTTCTTCCATGGATATAGGGCAATATCTGAAAGAGACAAATGTTACAACTTTTCTGCTTCAGTTGCTGCCAGTGTGGCTCACTGGGGCACTAGAGTCATTGTGAGCACATTGTGCCACAACTTGCACTTTGGACCCATCTCATGCATAGCTGGTGGTGCTCAAGGAGGAAGAAATGTGTCCATTATTGGTGGAGATTGTGAACATTTTGGTTAGGAAAGGCAGCTTGCTGGCTTGTATTAAGAAAGTGCTTGTAAGACTGTTACTTGACACTGACAGTCTGGTGAGCTATTGTCAAATGACTAGCTTGCAAGCCTTGGTTATGGTTATTGGGAAAGTTGTGGTGAGATAATTCTCAGATACCCAGCTGCCTAAGATCTCCATGGCCTGTGTTAATTGTGGTACAGACAAGGCTATGACATAGAGACTGCACAGGCATTGTAGCATTGTAGTAGATGATCTCCTCCTGGTGACTGAATATCTATCTGACCTACTTGTGAACTCAAGTGGGAGAAAACAGGTCTTCCCTGTCAGTTTTTAGATGGTTCTGCATAATAGCTCTTCTTCAAGGACTGCCTTGTGGGATTCTGGACAGCTCTGTCTTGTCCCTCTTCTTCCACATGTGTATGAGGCTATTAGGAGAGTTAGGGAGGAAGCATGTGCTATAGTGCTTTCAAGATACTGATGACACTCAGCTTCATATCTGTTTTATTCTGTAATCAGACTAGCTGCCACCCAGATACCTCCACATGGCCTAGGATCATGCTACAGGCAGACTGCCTCAGTTTCCCCTCTTAGATTGTTCACTTTAAGCTTTTTATTTGTCAGAAAATACCCCTGCTTGGGGACTGGGGTTATTAATATCAAATAAGTGGTAAATAAAACTAAAAATCCCAATATGAAGACCATTCATAAGTCCACACAACCCAAAGTTTCTCCTGCTCCTTCTCCCAGGCCTTTCTGCCAGGGACCATTGCATTCCCTCCCCTGCTTGACCAGAGTCTCTCCCTGCCTGGAGAGTTTTCCTCACTCTCTGCAGACACTGCCACAGATTCCTGAGCTTTCCTCCCTCTTTATATTGGAATCAGCTGATTCCTCTCAGGTGGGGCTCATCCTGTAATCAAGGTTGACTTAGCCCCAGGCTCTTCAGCTCAGGGGCAAGCCACTCTGTTACATATCTGATTAAGGTAGTTCTGTTGAGCACCTTACCCAGTGCTTGGTAAGGACTGAGACATGAACAGCTAGATAGCTGAGTCTCCAGCTAGACAAGGCTGGTGTCATTTGGCTAGGATGAGGAAGTAACTGGAAGATGTGACAAAGTTATTCATGATCTATTAAGTGAGGGGGTATGCCCACCATTCGTTAGCTCCCTGCCTTACATGGTGATATCCCCAGCAAGCCAAATGGCCTTAAAGACGGGTGGTCGTGCCTGTGCTTTGCTTTCTGTTCAAGAACTATTACCATATATTGTCAGCAGTTATAAGTTATCATGCAGTTCCTTCTAAGCAAGCACATTTATTCTTAAAGTAAAAGCATTTCAGAGAAAATGTATTAAAACAATACAAGAATGTACACACATTCTAAAAAGCTTACCAGAGGTCAATCCCGATTCCAAACTAGAACACTGATAGGTGTAAGTCCTTCAAAACCCACAACTAGGTGTTTCCTGTGGTCACAAGTTCATCCTCTTAGATACTGAACCAGAATGAAAGCTGGCCAGAGCAGCCATTTCTTTATACAGCTTGGGCCTTGATCTTGGTCTTTGGGAACAAGTAATCAGCAAGAAATGACCTTCTCCTCAGGGTGTAGCTTCAGACAGCTGGATTATTGTAAAACTGGAATTGGGGAATACTCATGAACAAATTGGAGAAAGTCCAGAGAAGAGCAACAAAAATGATTAAAGAGCTAGAAAAGTTGACCTAGGACCTTTACCCCATCTCCCTCTCGAGAGATTGCATAGAATCCTGGCCCACAATAATATGTAAACTTAATACAGTAAGGTCTTTCAAGGACTATGTGAGAAATTGCCATGTCTATCAACCACTTGTTTGCTAAGCAGTGTCTCTCACCAGGAGCACATGACACCAGTGCGCTCTGATCTGAACTAGCTGCCGGTTAGTTTCAAAATAGAGAGTAAAGTTTGACATGTCAATCTCTAAATGGCTTGAGACCTGCCATGCTGCCTTCTGAGTACAAAAGGAGGGAACTGCTGGCAGGGCATTTTTTATGAAGGGCCTCAACTTTGGAATTTATTTCCCTCCTTGGTGTGAAATAGCCTGAATCTTTTGAACTTCAGGACATGCTGCAAGGCCTGTCTCTTTACCCCTAAGGAGGAAGAGGCTGAGAAGGTCTGGTAGTATTTGTGGGTGAGGACGGTTGGGCTTGTTTTAATGTCTGGTTGGTAATTTTCTTATTTTCTGGTTCTGGTTGAGAGCAAGCATCTGGTCTTGCCTCTCATGGCTTGGTACTAGTGATTATGTCAAGCAAATCCAGTACGAGCCTGGAATAGGTGCTTTTACAATATTGTTTAAAATTGAAAAATACACGATTAATAACCGATGTCAGTTGTACATGAGCTTTTTGCAGTAGTGTTTACTAATATTTTTCGTATACATAAATGATCTAAATTATGGCTTTTTTCCCCTTTGATCCTGGCAGCCTCTCCGTATAAACCACCCAGAAACCTGAAAACTTCTGATTCCACTATGTCAAGTTTCAGAGTAACTTGGGAGCCAGCCCCTGGGGAAGTGAGAGGTTACAAAATAACTTTCCATCCGACAGGAGAAGATAGACTTGGAGAACTAATTGTTGGGCCATATGACAATACAGTTGTATTGGAGGAGCTTAGGTATGGCTAATAATTCTTTTTAATTTTGTGTTAATAGTTTAATTAATAGAAAGAAAATGGCTCAGGTTATAAATAGCTTTACCATCCCTTCTTTACAGCAATGTGTTTATGAAAAAAGTATGTGTTTTTTCACAAAGATACCCCTTTTTCCTTAGTTTTAATGCTATTGTAGATAAAGGCTGCACTAGGGCCACGATGATACAGAGGCTAATAGGTAGGATAGAATCAAGCATAAGTAAGAAAAACCTTTAAGGGCCAGGAGCTTCCAGGGAATTTTTAATCAACTCCAGAAAGGCATCTGCAAGCATGGATTCCAATGTTCTGTTTGTGATCTCACTGGGGCATGTGAGAGAGCAAGACGACATGCTCGATACTAGAAGCAGAGGAGAAGATTGAGTTGTCCAAACTTTTTTCTAAAGAATTTTGAAGCTAAAACTGTAGCAGTCTAGTTCAGTTCTGGATAGAACTCTATGTTCATTATGGGGAAGACCCAGAGATTTAAAGATGCAATTCTGAGCATGTCATACTCCTCCATCAGCACTGGGAATTGCACAGGAGCATCAGGAATTGTATGTGTGTCAGCTGGGCATGCTCAGAGTGGCACCATTAAAAATCTGACCTCAGATGAACAAACTATGGTATACAGTTACAGATCTGGAACCAGATACTCAGCTGGTATGAAGCGGGAGAGCTCCTTTGACTTCAATGGAATTACACTGCATTATATCAGCTGAGGCACAGGACGCCGGGCTTTACATTTCTGGACCTCTCCTGTATAGAAAAAAACCGAGTAGCTATCTTTAATGTAATGAAGGGCCAAATCATCAATTCCTTAGTTCTTCACTCAGATACTTCCTTAAGGAAAACTCTCACTGAAGTTAAGAGGTATGTAAGCAAACACAGACATATGGATTTAGAATATGTACTATGCCATATAACATAATATAGTAATAGTCAGTATAGAAACTATGATTATGCTTTATGTGTGAGAAAAAGCCATCAAATCCACGTTAAAAGATCTAATATATTTATTGGTGATACCTCAGCATTTAGTTGATCAAATTGATTTGACATATCCATGTATTTTTTTTACTATTGTAGGGCAGGCACTACCTATAAGGTAAATGTTTTTGGAATGTTTGAAGGAGGGGAGAGTGCACCACTGGTTGGCCAAGAAATGACCACCCTTTCAGATGTCACTGTGATGCCATTCTTAGCCGGAGGTAAACCTGATCACATTGCGGCAAATGGAATATCTGTCTTTTGTTTTCTAATGTTTCAGATAGGTTTAGCATTTCCCTGTCACTTTTATCATAAGGTGCTGCAAGACATTTAACTAACAAACATTTATTTACAGGGTTTGATGAATAGTAAAACCTGCATCCTCAAGTATGTCTAAATTCATGAGTACAGTTCTCTTCCACTTTTATTAAAGGGTCACTACTGTTAAGCAGTGCTGATTAGTCGAGACCAAGTTCACTGTATTTAGAAGCTATACATGCCTAACTTCTCGCATACAGGGCCAAATGCTTGATCAGAGAATGCTGGTCTCATAAGTGAGTTATGCACACAGGGTGAAATACACCTCTGCACAGAGAGCCAGAACAGGGCCTATCCACCACTTAGCATCCTTAAAATAGGTCATAAGTGGGCATAGGCCTTTTGTTTGCTGACTGCACAGGTATGAATTTCACCTCTGGGATATTGTGCACAGGGCTGAGGAACAATACATGTAATGGTCAAGGCATCTACTCTCCCTGTGTGTGGTGTTGGGCCTGTGTGTCTGGACTGACTCATATTGACCATTACCCCATACCCCCACAGTCATGGATGCTGCTGGACCCCCTGGCTTGAAGTGGTTTCCATGATATACAGGGTTTATGGTTTGGTTCAATGGCTCCCAGCACCCCCACTATACAAATTGTTCCAGCACCCCTGCTTGGAGTTGAGCTCCAGTTGGTGTAAGGACTGACAAACATGTTTGCGAGGGACCTCTGCTTCCCTTTACCCTACTGTGCTTGTGCGAACCATGGCATTTCTTCTCCATTTCAGGCCTGGCATGCCCTGCAGAGAGGGACAGAGGGTTTGGCCCTGAGTATCTACTGTAGAAGTCTATCCTAACCCCTGCCAAAGGTCTCTCAGAAATTAATTTTGGTAAAAACTTACTTTTGGCTGCCAAACATGATATTCAGGCAAACATAAATTCTTTTTTTCATAGCCTTTTAAAAGATACTCTTTTTTATTCAGTGCCTTCTTTGAGTACCATGTTATGGAAAAATAATACTCATTTATATAACATTTTTCAACAGCAGTTAGAAAATGCTGATGATGTGCTTCAGTAAGTAGATTTTAAACTATTTTTGGATTGCCAAAAATTGAAGTACACAGCTCCCTTTTTTTGCAACAGGTAGGCAGAAAACCCTAATCTGTTCGCAATTACAAATGTTATTTAGCAGTAGTTGCTGGATTTGAAGAGGTGTTTACCTAGGTGGAACTAGAAAAATGGTATGCCTGAAATATAGTGCTTAAGAGAATTTACTGACCTTGGCCAGAAACTCTAGCTAATACTAGAGGGTAAAACTGAAAAAGGTGGCATAGTAGCATGCTACCAGTGAAATGGGAGAGAAACTAGTAATTCTGGCAGAAAAAAAATTGCACTAGGCATATTTATTATATTTATGTTACTGCATTCCTTCCTACAATGTCATATATAGTAAGCTAAACTGTTTTAGTAATGCATGGACTAAAATCATGGTTACTGTGAAAAATGAAATTTGTAGCTGGGAAAGTTAATTCTGTATGCAGTGGTACCCTATATTTTTATTAAAATAACAAAAATTAATAAAGATATAGTGCCTTTGCTAGAACTTTCAGGTGTGGGATTATGGGAGTTGGAAGAAAAGTAAAAGCCAAAATAATTTAATTGGTTAAAGGTACATAAAGCTTCGTTGGTGAACATATGCATGCACAGTTTTGATCTAACAAGATTTTACTTAAACTCTACTCCACAAACTATTTGTATTGTCCCGATTAAAGACTAGATCTATATTTTCTATGCAGAAGAGGATCATGATTTTAAACCCTCAGGTACATCGAGTAGTTAGGAGTCTACAGTATTGGATCAATTATGTGGAACATAGATGAAATCACAATGTCTTTCAACTGTGATGAGTTTGGCCGATTTTTCTCAATGGGATTTCTTCCATATAAAGACCAGAAGCTATGATGGCAAGAAGCCAGAAAATTTGCAGCTGGTAACTCAATCTCCCGGAAAAGAGAGAGAACAAGTGTTCTTTTTTTCAAATGACTGATAATAAGATCATTTAAATACTTGTATCTTTCTGCTTTGTATAAATGTTCTGTGATTTCTAATATGATGAAACTGAAATTTTTCATATTTTTATTCCATAGTTTGTAAACTGAGGGTATCTGAGATAATTTTCTTCCTTTTCAAAACATTGCCGCTTTGTATAAATGTTTGTTTTTGTCATTTCTGTATCTCTTGACTTGTGTATTTGTTTGCATATCTTCTTCTAAATTATGTTCTCTCTTTCTTGTTTTACATGTGCAAACTTCTGCACCATCTATATTAATTTATTTTATTTCTCTACAAGTTGCGTGATGTTGCTTACCTGATTCTGTTAATGATATATACTAACTATTCCAGTGTATAATTGAAAACAGGACATTAGTTTAGCCCCTGACTCTAGACTAAAATAATGTAAATCTGGATCATTTGAAAATGCTCACATATTTTTATTTTTGCGTTTAGTTCGTTCAAAATATAGGGCAATCCCACTGCCAGATTAGTTATTAGCTTAAACTTCTGTTCCCTGAGGAATCTGAAATAAATTTATTTTCCATTAATAAAGATCAAGCTAGGTAAAGCCTATCATAGTAGGGAAAAGCATGTTCATTAATTCTGACATGTCAGAAGAGGTCCTTCTGGGAGGGATGTGTGTATGATGAAATTAATAAATCTTGTACCAGTGAAATAATTCATGAATAGTGGATCAGTAGCTGATATTGACAGGCCACAGAACATCAGTGGATAATGCTAGAAGTACTTCAGTCAGTAAGTCAATTCAGTGTGTATTATGTAGCGTAGAAGAGGGCAGAAGAAAATAAAGTGCCTGGATTAATATGGATAAAGCGTTTTTTTTCTGGTTGGTGTGGCAGGCTTGGAATGTATTACCAGAGCAGAAGCTGATATTGTGCTGCTGGTGGATGGCTCATGGAGTATCGGGAGACCAAATTTTAAAACAGTCAGGAGCTTCATTGCTCGTATTGTTGAAGTCTTTGATATTGGTCCTGATAAAGTGCAGATTGGTAAGTCATGCAGGTATAAAAGGGGTCTGGGCACATAACTGTTCCATAACAGTGTAGTAACCAAGTGATAATGGCTTTTTCAGCTCTTGCTCAGTATAGTGGAGATCCCAGAACAGAATGGCACCTAAATACTTACGGTTCCAAACAGAGTTTACTAGATGCTGTGGCTAACTTACCATACAAAGGAGGCAATACTCTAACAGGTATGTTACATTCCCTTATTTTTCCTTAAGCTATATTTAAAAATGTTCCGTTAATTGCCATAAATTATCTGGGCAGTATTATCAATTAGCTCAGCACTGTACATCATAAAAAAATTCCCTGCCCAAGGGTGCTTCCAGTCTAGTTTTGACGTGACTAAAACTATTCAGACATATTATAATACGGAAGGTGATGGCATAAGCTTGAGGTGTTGGGGAAATCTTGCTGAGGTTATCATTCAAAGGCAAGGGTTCTCAGTAGAGTGTGTTTTAAGGAGGGATTTGATGGAGGAGAATTTGGGTGGATAAGGAATGTGATGGATGAAATAATTTGGCCTATGAAAAGAGGGGAAGGCAATTCAGTGCACAAGGGGCAGCATGAAAACAAGTGTGGAGATAAAAAAGGGGTGGTGTGGTGGGGATTTTGGCAGGAGGGAAGGTTATCACTTGCTGGAAGATTCTCTGCACCTTGAACTCTTTAAATCATGATTTGAGGATTTCAATGGCTCAGACATAGGTTTGATACAGGAGTGGGTGGGTGAGAGTCTGTGGCCTGCGTTGTGCAGGAGGTCAGACTAGATGATCATAATGGTCCCTTCTGACCTTGAAGTCTATGATTCTATCATAAAAGGGAGAGGAGGAAGAATGGGGAGCAGAGATGTTGGCAAGGGCAGAGGTGGTGCAGGACCTGGTAGAGGAGGATGAGAAGCTTGAATTTGATGTGAAAGATGATGGGATGTAAAGGGGGGATGTAAAGGATGTAAAGAGGGGAGTGATGTGGTCAGTGATGGCTATGGTGAAATATATTTGTTTGCCAGTAAGGTATATTTGTAATAGTGTACAGTGCTCACAAGTTGCCTCTTTATGTCACATTAGGAATGGCTTTGAGTTTCATCCTAAAAGACAATTTCAAACCAGAAGTTGGATTGAGGCCTAAAGCTCGCAAAATCGGTGTCCTCATCACTGATGGCAAATCACAAGACGATATAGTGGCTCCTTCAAGGAGACTCAGGGATGAGGGAGTGGAACTTTATGCGATTGGTAAGTACTATATGAAGAGAAATTGAATGTAGAGATGTGTTTTAAAACACAATAGATCAATAGTAATGCACTTGAATCCATGGAATGCGATAGAAATGATGTGTTTCGGTGCGGGGGGCTTAGCTGTATTACACTTGATCTAAGTCTTGTTTATGTGTCGTGTATTTAAGGTATTAAAAATGCGGATGAAAATGAGTTGAAGCAGATTGCAACAGATCCAGATGATACCCATGTTTACAACGTTGCTGATTTCTCCTTCCTTGCTAATATTGTTGATGACTTAACGATTAATCTATGTAATAGTGTAAAAGGCCCAGGTACGTCTTTTTTTTCTATGAAATTCAACCTCTCCCAGTTTATGTGCTTTAATACCTTGGCCTGAAAATTCATTTCCATTGCTGACTGGGAACTGTCAAATCAATCTGCTTTTTCAGCTACCAACCTAAAGAAGCTGTGCAGGTCACCTGGGATAACAACTGTGTTTTGCCTCCACCAGCATTATGTGGCTATCTAAGCCTGCCTTCTTCCCAGGGTCAGGCACGTGGAAAAGATGTTGTTTGATGTGTGTCCCCTTACATGGGGGGTCAGGGGGAAAGATTCTTCACTGGCTGACTGACATTTATGTAACCCGGGAAAAGTTTTAACAGGACTGCACTGTTGAAATGTGAAATCTGGCTGCCTTACAGCTCAGAAGCAAACCCTAGCATGGAAAAAGAGCCCCTCAAGATGAGGGTTCTCCCTATCAAATGTTAGTGTTCGGGGTGGGGTAGGAAGGAGAAGGAATTTGCATAGGTCTGTTAGAAAGGCTACTGCCCACAGAGCCACGTAATGACGTGATGCTGGGCTGTCATTGTCATTGCTGTTGTAAGGGCTCCCCCAGTGACGTGAGGCTTCATTTCAGAAATACCACCAAAGAGCAGCAGTAAATATTTTTTTCAAAGCAGTTGAACTTGTGTATTATTCTCAGTTCCATTCCCATAGTTGGCGCACTTCTTCATTAATGAGCATCTCCCATTATTTGTTTCAATGCTGTAGGTGGCTTGTCATCTCCCTCCAGCCTGGTAACTTCTGAGGTGACACCTCGTTCTTTCAGAGTGACATGGACTGCACCTGCTGAGAGCGTGGATAGATACAGGGTTGAATACTACCCTGTTTCTGGAGGCCCACCTCAGCAGGTTAGTGCCTGGAGTCTCTGTTCCGATCTTATCTGTATGAACCACAGACTCTTGCATATTGAAGTTTCTCTCATCTAGATTCTGCGAAGACAGCATGGTACTAATTTAAGGTTTGTGTTAATCTGAAAAAATACGGATTATGTGTGGAGTGGTGTGAGGTGGGAAAGGACTTCTGTCTCAAAGAGCATGGAGGCATCTTACAAAAGGGATATATTCCTAGCCACAAATAGCAAGTTACATTCTTTTTGCTTTGTGTTTCAAAAACCTGACAGAAATGAGGTTCATACTACAGATGATCTTGGATATTTTAAAATTATAAAACTTGGAGTTTAATATACCTCAGAAAATACTTGTCTATGTTTCCTAGTAATGCCCATTGATTCGAATGTCCACGGTCATATGTTCCTTTAATCAAGTCCGTTCATGAAAACTCTCTGACCATATCAGCAACTAGAAATAGTAGTCCTTTAGTACACCTTGTTCTGGGTTATGGTTAAAAGCAAGAGGGATGGTGGGCTCTACAGGTTGTGAGAGAGTATTTAGGTTAGGGTCAAAGTTAGGGTCAAGACTGTTAAATCCATACTCAGATCTGACTCAGCCTAAACTAGCACTTTTTTCCAGATTTGTCTTTTGGTTAGGGCAGGTGGCAGCCGTCCTGGCACATGTTGACTTTATACCTTGCTTACCCAGTGGCATTTTATTCTGAAGACTTTCTGCTTGTTTTTGGTTGATCCTTGTTGCTAATATCACTGTATACACTACATGTGCTATACAAGTCTCAATTTTCCATGGTGCCATACTATCTGCATTCTATTTCCAAAACAAGGAGGAAGAATTTGAATTACATTTCTAAGCATGTTCCCCATTCAACCAAATAATGTGTAGCACAGGAGTTCTCAGACTGGGGGTTGGGACCCCTCAGAGGGTTGCAAGGTTATTACATTGGGAGTCACAACGTGTCAGCCTCCACCCCAAACCCTGCTTTGCCTCCAGCATTTGTAATGGTGCTAAATATGTTAAAAAGTGTTTTTAATGTACTCACAGGCTTGCTGTCTAAAAGGGGTCACCAGTACAAAAGTTTGAGAACCACTGGGTAGCATAAATATCACCTGTGATAGCAGGGAGTCATTTTAATCTATTGTACACTTTTACACATGTGTATACCTATTGAAAACATATGTCTGCCTAAATCTCTACAACTTGTTTTTTCATACATAATGGAGGCAGAATACTGAAAAACTAAACATGCAGAAGACTAAGGGATGGATTTATTTATAGTGTAACTCCACTGATGCAAGAGTAATATGCAGCAAAACTGAAGATGCCTTTGGTAAATGAAATTAACATTGCTTTTATTGTTGTGTAGTTTTATGTAAATCGAGTGGAAACTACCACAGTTCTGAAGAACCTGAAACCTGAAACAGAATATGTTGTTCAAGTGTTCTCTGTGGTAGAAGATGAAAGCAGTGAACCTCTAAGTGGCACAGAAACAACTTGTAAGTTAAAATTCCAATATGATCAATGTGTTTAACAACTGGTGTGACACCAGTGATAGTCCCTCAGTAGAACACTTATTACTGCAATACTTCTTGACAACATAAAATGGTAGTTTGTTCCTTTGAGCCCATATAACCATGCCTGGAAAGTTGTGGCCATAAGAGACAGCGGCAGGGTGGAAATTGTCTGCCCTGACTCTGGCTTCCTTCCAAACTCATATAGACACTGCTCTACTAGTCCTCTTGGGCCAGAGCCCTGGAGAAACATTCCAAGAAATAACTTATAACCTCAGGGAATATGGTCCAGAAGTTGTCAAATACACACCTTCATTCAACCTGTGCAGCCTCCATATTACACAGATCATTCTTGCTCCAGGCAGCCGAAACGTTGTCTCAAATTGACTCTGATTTTACAGCATTAATGTGTGCCTGGTTCAGAGCAATTACATCAGTTTCGTGCTTACGGGCATAGATTGGCTCATGTTTCCATTATCAGCTGTTCAAATGATTGATAATATGTATGTTGTTACTGAGTGCAAGATAGAGTGGCATCCTGAGCCTGTCAAAATGTTACCATTAGCAATTCCCTTCTGTCATATATGATTGCTCTACATTAGGCAGGTCAAAAATTCCAAATTAATTTATTCACATTAGTGCTTTAAAATTTGAGGTGATTTTTTTTTTTTTTACTGTTCATGTAGTTTTTTACAAGAGTAAGAAAAATGTGTAACAGAGTAAAGAAAATAGATACAAAAATGTTCCCTTTATATGTACAAATCCACAAGCCCGCTATGTTTGGAGTTGATAATCAACATTTAATATTAATTAAGGTAGAACTTTAGAATATTCAAGAATCTTAATATACACCTCAAAATGCAGCTTTGTCCTTTATGAAGGGAATGTTAAAGTTTTGAAAATTAGTGTTGTGACAGAAAATCACTGGACACGTTAAAAAAGATATGACTGTTACTAATTCTTTAGGTTAATCACCACTTACAACAACAAAATCTATGGATTCCCTATTTCACTAACCCAATACCTCCTTATTCCCAAGTGACCTATTCTCTATAGTACTGCTGGATGCTGTGTAATGCTAAAAGGTGGTAGAGTAGGCAGAAAAATAAATAAAGTGATTAAATAAAATGAATAATTTCATATTTTCACAGTGCCAATCCCTACAATCAGAAACCTGAATGCTTATGACATTGGATCGACTTCCATGAGAGTCAGATGGGAACCTCTCAGGGGAGCTACTGGTTATCGGTTATTGTATGAACCTCTCAATGCCACAATACCAGCTGTAGAAAAAGAGGTGTGGAAAGTTACCTTTAGTTCTCTGTAACTTGTCTCTCCCTTCTGGATCCCCACAAAAAGCTCTTAGATTTTCAAGGGTATCCCATAATAGTAAGAAAAGTCTAGCAGGTATTTATGAAGTGCAGCATATTTACTGGAGCAGTATTCTGCTCTCTTTTATTTTTCAACACCTGCATCTTTCTTTCACGTGCAGATGCGTGTTGGGTCAACAGTGAATGATGTTCAGCTGGTAGACCTCATCCCCAATACTGCCTACACTTTAACTATTCATGCAGAGTTTGGCGATCTCAGCAGTGACCCACTTACCGCTCAGGAAGTGACATGTAAGGGCTTCTTGAATTCTTGCTTTGCTTTTTGTTGTATCAGTAATATCTAACTTACATTATATTTTAGCAGCGATGGGTGGGTGGAGGAGCAGGGCATTTATTTTGTCACTTTTTGCCAGTTTTTTTCTCTAGATATGGATTTTTCATCATTGCAAGAGTTTTGAAGGGTCATAAAGCCACTTCAACTGAAAATGATCTAATTAAAAAGAAACACCAGTATGGCTTCCCCTCTAAGCTCATGGGAGCTTGATAAAGGAAGGGCAATTTGGCTAACAACTTGCAAACAGCAGATTACAGTGGATTTATTTTATTGTGAGCCTACTTATACCTGTTTTCAAAAAGATTCAGTATTTTAACAATTAAAGTGGAAGAAGGCTAAAGGTAGAGGAAAAGTTGGACTATCTCGCATTACCTGTAGCTACTAAAAGCCAAATTCTGCTTGCTTTACGCACATCACTGAGTTCAGTGGGACTGTTCACCTAAATATAACAACTACGATTTGGGTGCCAAAAGACTTATTTAAAAACAATAAACACATTTGAAATGGTGTTTATTTAAAATGGCATCACCTGTACTTTCTAATTAAAGCAACCTCCTTTAAATGGCATTGAAATTATGTTTATAAGAGGACCTGGGCCTTTTCCAGCCAATATTGATTAATTTTGAAATCACCAACATGAGCAGAGTACAGGTCTTCAGCTATTCTGGTGGCTGGATAATTTGTTGAAATGACTCATCTGCTGACCAAAACAGGGATTCCCTTTGATAAGTTTTTGGCTTTTTTTCTTTAACAAAAAAAGATGTGAAAAGAGTTTCTTTTCCAGTTTGAGAATAGTAGTTGTATATTATGATTCCTATTTTACAGTACCTTTAGCTGGATCCAAAAGCTTGAGGGTTAGAGACATTACTCACAGCAGCATGAATGTCATTTGGGATCCTGCCCCAGGAAAAGTCCGCAAATACCTATTGAGATACAAAACAACTTTGGGAGATGAACCAAAAGAGGTAGGTGGAAAGCATTTTAGCAAGTAACTGAAGATTGTTTTACTGTAAGAAGCTTAAATATAATATTAGAAACAGGTAGTAAAAACAGAGAACATCAGCTCTTGGCAGCTGTAATATCATTAAAGGGTACCGACATCTTGGAAGGTTTACAAGCTTGGATTGGAATTCTCCCCCTGATCCCCTTGGTTCTACAAAGGGACTGGAAAAGTCCCTTAGCTGGCCAAAGGACAATTTCTGTGCAGTAAGCACTGGACATTCTGTGTTGCCCTGCTGCCCATAGACAGCCAAAGATGGGCTGAAGTAACTTAGTCAATCCTTCAGGCTCTCTGAGTGGCTACACTACCCTTGGAACACCTCAGAGTCAGGAGGGCATGAAGGTGGCTTCAAGCCATTTTAGTCCCCTGTGGCTCTGGACTACAACTGCATGTGCTGCTCTTCCAGGAGGCACAGCACACAATTGCACCCCTAGGCCATTTGTACTGAGTGCTATAACAGGGTGTGCATATTTATACTGAGGGAACATAACTTAGTGTAATGACTTAGCTGTTACTGGAAACCTGACAATAAAGTACATTGTCAAAAGGGCCAAGGCTCCTTTTGCAGGTGCAGTTTGCATCTGCATTATTGTACATGGATAATCATAGAATTGTAGGACTGGAAGGAACCTCGAGAGGTCTTCTAGTCCAATCTCCTGCACTCATGGAAGGACTAAGTGTTATCTAGACCATCCCTGACAAGCGTTTGTCTAGCTGCTTTTAAAAATCTCCAACGATGGAGATTGCATAACCTCCCTATGCAATTTATTCCAATGTTTAACTACCCTGACAGTTAGGAAGCTTTTCCTAATGACCAACCTAAATCTCTCTTGCTGCAATTTAATCCCATTGCTTCTTGTCCTATTCTCGGAGGTTGATGAGAACAATTTTCCTCCCCCCACCTGATAACAATCTTTATGTACTTGAAAATGGTTATCATAGCCCTTCTCAGTCTTCTCTTCTCCAGACTAAAAACCCCAATTTTTCTCGATCTTCCATCATAGCTCATGTTTTCTAGATTTTTAATCATTTTTGTTGTTCTTCTCTGTACTTCCTCCAATTTGTCCACATCCTTCCTGAAATGTGGTGCCTAGAACTGGACACAATACTCCAGTTGAGCCCTAATCAGAGCAGAGTGTAAGAATTACTTTTTGTGTCTTGCTTACAGCACTCCTGTTCGTATATCCTAGAATGATGTATGCTTTTTTGCCACAGTGTTATACTGTTGACTCATATTTAGCTTGTGATCCACTACGACCCCTCAGGTCCCTTTCTGGAGTACTCCTTCCTAGGGACATTTTGTATGTTTGCACATGATTGTTCCCTCCTAAGTGGAGTACTTTTGCATTTGTCCTTATTGAATTTCATCCTATTTACTTCAGACCATTTCTCCAGTTTGTCCAGATCATTTTGAATTTTAATCATATCCTCCAAAGCACTTGCAACCCCTCCCTGCTTAGTATTATCCACAAACTTTATAACTGTACTCTCTCAATGCCATTATCTAAATAATTGATGAAGATATTGATCAGAACCAGACCCAGAACTGATCCCTGCAGGACCCCTCTTGGTATGCCCTTCCAGCTTGACTGTGAACCACTGAGAACTACTTTCCAACCAGTTATTCCACCTCATAGCAGGTATATATAGGTTGTATTTCCCTAGCTTTTTTATGGGGTGATGCGAAACAGTATCAAAAGCCTTACTTAAGTCAAGATATACCACATCTACTGCTTCCCCCCATTCACAAGCTTGTTATCCTGTCAAAGAAAGCCATTAGGTTGGTTTGACACAATTTGTTCTTGACAAATCCATGCTCACTGTTACTTATCACCTTCTTATCTTCTAGGTGTTTGCAAATTGGTTGCTTAATTATTTGCTCCATTATCTTTCCGGGTGCTGAAGTTAAGCTGACTGGTCTGTAATTCCCAGGGTGTACTTATTCCACTTTTTACAGATTGTCACTATATTTGCCCTTTTCCAGTCCTCTGGAATCTCTCTTGTCTTCCATGACTTTTGGAAGATAATTGCTAATGGCTTAGATATTGCCTCTGTCTGCTCCTCGAGTACCCTACAATGTATTTCATCAGGCCCTGATTTCTTGAAGTTAACTCTAGGTGCCAGTTACAGCACTTGCTGCTTAAATGACTTATTTTTCACCTACAGTCTGATAGTCAAAGGTATGACTACCCAGATTTGCACCCACAGTTCAAGTGCAGGTGCAACAATGTTGGTACAAATTGCACCCTCAAAAAGAATGCAAAATTATCCTAGAATATCTTCGTCTTTTTTTGTAGCAATGACTACAGTATATTAATGTGCAGGTATAGGGACAGAAACTTAACGGTGTGCCAGTTTACAATTCTTCTGCCTTTATTTTTGTTTCTAGGTGGAAGTTGATAAATCAAAAACAAGCACAGTTCTTCCTAGTCTCCTCTCACAAACTCTGTATGATCTACAACTCGTTGCAGTATATGATGAAGGAGAATCTATACCAGTAGCTGCTAAAGCTACCACTTGTAAGTTGTGGGGATATTTAATTTAACTCTGCTATTAAATATGTTTTCTTAGATTCTGTTTAAGCAAAATATGCTGCATATTATTATAGAATTTAGGCAGCAATATCATTTAATCCATTTCCTAACCTTCAGTTTGAGAATTCTAAATTCTTCTTCTTAAGTAGGATGCTTACCGGGCAGAATTCTGCCCTCTGGGACCTATACAACTTCTGAAGCTGTCCAGTGGATAAGGCATAGCATTAGGAATCAGGACATATGGATTCTGTTCCCAGTTTTGCATTAATAAACTGTGTGGCCTTGCATTAGCCACTCTTTCTCTCAGTTTCTTCATCTGTAAAATGGGAATAGCCCTCTGCCCTTATACAGGGGAAAAAAGGCTGATACTGAAAAGTTTTTTAACCTAGCAGATTTTTTGTCAGTGACAGAAAAAACAGGGAAAGTGTTCAGCCACAAGATATTGGATTCAGTGCAGGAATTCTTGGGTGAAGTTCTAAGGATTATTTATGCAGGAGCTCAGACAAGAGGGTCATAATTATACCTTCTGGGAAATCTGTGTTCCAGAACTTCAGCTGCTATGAATTGGTGTAGTTCTACTGAAGTCAATGGAGCTGTGCCAGTTCATATTAGCTGAGGACCTGGCCCTATGAAAGACAAATTGCTCTGTATAAGTGCTGAGTAACACTACAATTTATATTAAAGTCATTGGAAATGTGTCTGGGAGCATACTCTGTTGCATAGAAAGTTGTTTATTAATGGAGCTTTGTGGTTGTAATTATTCTTAGTTTATAGGCTGTATCTTTTGTTTGTTTGTTTATTTTTCCTTTCTTCATAATAGTGCCTGTGCCAGCACCAGTCAATCTCAGACTCACAGAAGTAACAAAGCAAAGTTTCAGAGGCACTTGGGACCATGGAGCTCCAGATGTGGCTCTCTATAGAATCACCTGGGGACCCTATGGTGGAACGGAAAAGCAGGAGGTAGGAATGAATAGTCAACATGTAGTTTTCTTTAGGATGCTATCAGAGCAGTACTTTTTATCTGAAATTAAATTCGTGAATGGCCTCAATCTTGGAAAGCCTTCAGTGGGAATTGCATGTGGAGAGGCTTTCAGGATCTGATCCAATATTTGCAGCCAACTAAAATGTCATAATGTAAAGAAAAATGTTCAGTTATCTCCTTTCTTTCCTCTCACCACCAGACCATCCTAAATGGTGATGAAAATTCTCTGGTTTTTGAAAATCTGAACCCAGACACCCTATATGATGTCTCAGTTACTGCCATTTATCCTGATGAATCTGAAAGTGATGACTTGATTGGCAGTGAGCGGACATGTAAGTAGTCAATTCCCTAAAAGGGATAATGTGTGTTATTAATTATTATTATTATTAGGGCTGTCAAGTGATTAAAATTTATTGTGATTAATCACGTTTAATCCTACTGTTAAACAATAATAGAACGCATTTATTTAAATCTTTTTGGAGATTTTCTAGATTTTCAAATATATTGATTTCAGTTACAACACAGAATACAAAGTGTACAGTGCTCTTTATACTTAATACTTATTTTTTTTACAAGTATTTGTTTTGTAAAAAAAAACAACAGTATTTTTGAATTCACCTAATAAAAGTAGTGTAGTGCAATCTCTTGAACGTTAAACTTACAAATGTAGAATTATATACATAAAACTGCATTCAAAAATAAAAATGTAAAATTTTAGAGCCTACAAGTCCACTCAGTTCTACTTCTTGTTCAGTTAATTGCTGAGACAAACAAGTTAGTTTACATTTGCAGGAGAAAATGCTGCCCACTTCATGTTTAAACTGAGAACAGGCATTTGCATGGCACTGGCGTTGCAAGATATTTATGTGCCAGATGCTCTAAAGATTCATATGTCCCTTCATGCTTCAACCACCATTCCAGGAGACACATGTTGTTGCTGCTCACAGATTCTGCTCAATAACAATCCAAAGCAGTGCAGATGAACGCATGTTCATTTTCATTATCTGAGTCAGATGCCACCAGCAAAAGGTTGATTTTCTTTTTTGGTGGTTCAGGTTCTGTAGTTTTCACATTGGAGTGTTGCTCTTTTAAGATTTCTGAAAGCATGTTCCACACCTCATGCCACTCAGATTTTGGAAGGCACTTCAGATTCTTAAACCTAGGGTCGAGTGCTGTAGCTATCTTTACAAATCTCACATTGGTACCTTCTTTGCGTTTTGTCAAATCTACAGTGGAAGTGTTCTTAAAATGAACAATGTATGCTGGGTCATCATTCAAGACTGTTATAACATGACATATATGACAGAGTGTAGGTAAAACAGAGCAGGGAACATACAATTCTCTCCAGGGAGTTCAGTCACAAATTAATTAATTAATTAATGTGTTATTTTTTAATAAGTGTCATCAGCATGGAAGCATGTCCTCTGGAATGGTGGCTGAAGCATGAAGGGACATATGAATGCTTAGCATATCAGGCACATAAATACCTTGCAATGATGGCTACAAAAATGTCTCACTTTCTGGTGACATTGTGAATAAGAAGAGGGTAGCATTATTTCCCATAAATGTTTGTCTTAGTGATTGACTGAACAAGAAGTAGGACTTGGTGGACTTGTAGGCTCTGAAATTTTACCTTGTTTTGTTTTTGAGTGCAGTTATGTAACAAAAAAACTACATTTGTAAGTTGCACTTGCACGACAACAAGATTGCACTATAGTACTTGTATGAGGTGAATTAAAAAATATTATTGCTTTTGTTTATCATTTTTACAGTGCAAATATTTATAATAAAAAATAATATACACTTTGGTTTCAATTACCACACAGAATACAATATATATGAAAATGTAGAAAAACATCCAAAATATTTAATAAATTTCAATGGGTATTCTATTGTTTAACAGTGCAATTAAAACTGCAATTAATCGTGATTAACTTTTAAAATTACGATTTTTTTTTCAGTTAATCGTGTGAGTAAACCACAATAATCAGCATCCCTAATTATTATTATTATTAGCTATTAAATTAGAATTAAAGGCAGTACTTCTAAAAAATTCTTGTGCTTTTTCCTAGTACCTGCAATACGTCCAACAACACAAGGTAAGAACCTGAATTATCAGGTTTCATGTTATTTAAAGAAGTCATAATTCCCATTTAAAAATGAATAGTATATTTAGGATGATCTCAGCTTGTTATTAAATATATTTTTTTATTTGGAGTGATACTAAACATATGGTTAACCCATGCTTCATTATTTTACTAACATTCCAGTTAAATTCTCTTCTTGATTGTATTTTGAAAACTTTGGGCCAAATTCTGCACATGCCTGGCTCAGTGAAGCCAGTGGCATCCTGGCTCACATCCGAGTACAGAATTTGGCCCATTGTTTGAACTGTGTGCTTACCCTGTGCTTCAATAACTTCAAATTAGCACCAAAGAGCGGCCCTCGAAACCTTCAGGTGTACAATGCGACTTCCAATAGCCTGACTGTAAAGTGGGATCCAGCCAGTGGCCGAGTGCAGAGATACAGGATCACTTACCAGCGTACAACTGGGGATGGTGCTGAACAATCGGTAACTAATTTTTAAGGACTATAATTATTAGACCATATAAACAACTTTGACCACGTAGTTCTTAAGATTAGTGTGTCAGAACAATTTAGTTTCAAATCAGAGCAGTGCGGATATTAATAGGGGCTTTTTTAGATGAAGCTTTATGTTCAAAATAAATATGTGTATTTGTATATTAAATATAACAT
This sequence comes from Chelonoidis abingdonii, assembly GCF_003597395.2. NCBI lineage: Eukaryota > Metazoa > Chordata > Testudines > Testudinidae > Chelonoidis > Chelonoidis abingdonii. Next base: position 61,650,001 of record NC_133771.1, on the reverse strand, counting down.
TTCCAAACTAATATGTTCTTTATGGGGAAAAAAGTGCCCATTTGGAAAGTCAATTTTCTTGAGATTTTCTTGCATCCCATTATCTGTACAGATCAGATAATAAAGTAAAACTAGCTATATTTCTACCTTAAATATGTACAAATCAAATAAAAATATCAAAATGTAAGTCCTGTAGACCTGTGATTCACAAATGTCTTCCAGTCCAGGGCTTGTCTGAGATTTTCACTGTGTGTTTAACATGCTAATAGAGGGACTGTGTCACGGTGACTAATCTATTCCAGTAGTGAATAAGTAACATCTCTATGGTAACTACAGCAACTGCTTAGGTGAGAAAGTAGTATTAGGAAAGCAGTGAAGGTAGCTTAGCTTCTTTTAATGTGATTTAGCTTCTGTTAACAAGGAGGACAGCCAGCACCATGTGACCAGCTTCCCACGGACCACCAGCTAGTGCTCTGTACATCACTGGTCGTCCATACAGCTCAGCTGGGCAACCACTGATCCAGATCCTCTCCTAGTCACCCAGTTTACCTGAAATGTATGCTACTAATAACAAAACCAAACTCTATTGACTAATAGCATGCCCAGTTGATTGTCTGCACATGTGGTTCATTATGAAAAATGTTCAAAATAACCAAATGTAGCCAGTTCTATTGCTAAAAATCAGTAACAGTAAAGGAAAGAGTTACTAGGTTACCAATCCTTCTGGCAAGCTGTTTCTTGCATTGTGTCTGTTCACGGTATGCAGAAAGCACTCCCAAAATAATCCCCCCACGCTAGCTGTATTCATAGTAGACCTGTTTACAAGTGAAAAACATTCTCAATGTCACCCAAGACTAAAATTCACCAATCAGCTTTTTACCTTGTTTTTTGATACCATGGCATATCCCTTATCTCTTGTTTTTGAACAAGCATTCAAAACCAGTTGGGCCATGAAGACATTCCCTACCTTGTACCAGGGTAGAACATTCATGTATCTTGATTTTTGGCAGGGTTTACAGCAAACACCACATTTAGCTTTGCAGGGTGGCTTTTCGCATAAGTGGGCAAGAGTGAACCTAATGAAACTTAGCGTAAGGTTGTGTTAGCATTTGTATATATTATAATTTATATAATATTAACGTGGTTTGTAATACATATTGATATGGTGTGCAATATGTATAACATACATGTTGGCTAACAGCTCTATTCTGTAATATGAGACTGTTGTGGTGATTACCATTGGATTCAAAGCCCTTGGAAGAAAGCCACTAACATTTGGCTCAATATAATAATCCGAGAGCCTACATGTTCACAAGCATATCAAGGCAATATTTACTTTAGATTTGGCTGGATGTTTTCACATCCAAGTTTACTTTTCTGTGAACAGCATATATTTGAGTTAAAATGTGAAATATGTGATTCTTTAAAAACCCAAACAATGTCAATAAGCAGCAGCATATGTTAGAAAGGCCTAGAAATATCTGTGAGGAATTAACGAAAAGGGGGTGTGTTTTCAACAGTCATTGCAGCTATAATAAAAAGTCAGTAAATAACAGAGAACAGTGATAACGTCAATTAAACAGGGAATGATTTGCCAAGAGGGGCTGTGATCTGTAACTGGTGGTTTTCAAGTGAGACAGGGCAAGAAGAGGCATTCTGTAGAAATCTATGAATACTCTGTCCTCGAGCAAAGCAGGGGATGGACTAGATCAATTATTCTCCCTCATTTGGAGAGCATATTCTCCCTCATTTGGGACTGGAAGAAGAGATCACCCATGAGGAGGCCTCCTCCTAGAGAGCTTTCCTCAGAACAAAAATGTTGAGAACCGTTGGACTGGTGATGACCCAGATGGCCCTTTCCAATGTATATAATTTTTGGATTCATGGTATATTGATCAATAAAATCAGTATTTGCTAATGGTTACCAGCCATATGACAGTAATTTCTTGACTACTTTTCTGGTGTAGGTATTTGATTAAACTGCTGGTACTATTGGATTATATCAGTACCTCATCTAAAACTTTCAAAGCCAAATTTTCAAAAAGAGGCTGTAGGTTGCTCTGAGAGATTGGTCGGGTGCCAAACAGCCCCATGATCAGGGAAGAGAAAGATGGTTTCAAGCCACACCCCAGTATCTGGGCCAGTACCAGTGACATAGGGCCAGGTTTGTAAAGGTATTTAGGCACCTAAAGATGGAGATCGGTACCTAGTGGTATTTTCAAAAACTCCTGGGTGCCTTACTTCCAACAGGAGTTAGGAAGGCACCTAGAAACTTGTGAAAATCCTGCTAGGTGCCTAAACACCTTTAAAACTCTGGCCCTTAGTAACTATATATAAGTAATAAGGATTTAAACCTGTTATTTAGATTGCTTGTTTCATTAGCATATGCTAAAGGTTGTTCCGCTTAAGATTGTAGATTACTCTGAAATTTAGAATATATCAGTGGATGGGTGGGCACTAGGTTAAAAACATCTGGACTCCAGTAAAATGTCCAGATGTCTAAATGCTTACTCATTTTGGGAGTTCTCCATTTTCAACTGATTCTAATTTCTGTGGCATAAACATGTGAATTCAGTAGATTGTTAAAAATGTACAAATTGTATAAGAAGATTGTTAGGCTACTTTGAGCAATGTATAAAAACACTGATTTCACATAATGAAAGAAAATTGAGCCTGCTAGCATGGTGTCATTCTCAAGTCACTGTAAATCTTTACCTATGTGGTCTGAGAAGGACTGTAGTCACATGATTAACTGTCTAAGTATAATTGAAGTAGAATGATTATTGTATTTTTTGGATTAAAGTAAAAATGTTTAGGACATTTCCAGAATCAACATGCAATGAAATGTGTGAAAGTGAGGCTAGAATTCCATAATTTTAATATTATACAATTATTTATGTTTTAGAGCTCTACAGAGTGTTATCATCATTTCTTGAAATACACCTGAGCAATAGGGGTGATATGCCTTCTTCAAAGCTCATTGAAGTTAATGGAAAGGCTGATTTCGATGGGCTATGGCTCAGGAGCTATCTGGGAAGAAATATCTCTACAGTGGCACTAACAAGATTGAAAGTCATTATTTCATTGTTATATACATGTTTGGAAATCTTTTCACAAAGGCTGGCTTTGTATTACTGTAGTCTTTTAAAACCAGCCTTAATGAATTTTGCCACACTGAACTGAATATAATTACTGTTTAATTTATTAGTGAGCTTTCTGATCATGACAGGAGCAATGCCCCATGTAGTCTATACAGGATTCTATTGTGTATATCAAATACTTACATTCTTTACTACAGCAGAGAGACTTGGTAAATACGTGATTTTAATGTTTCATTTTTGTCTTACTCCAGACCATGGTAGGAGGGAGGCAGAACAGTGTAGTGCTACAGAAGCTGCAGCCCGACACACCATACACTATTACTGTATCGTCTATGTATGCGGATGGGGAAGGAGGACGGATGACAGGCAGGGGCAAGACCAGTAAGTCAAAGAACTGTTTGTGGTGGCAAATGGCAATGGTTAGCAAATGGCTGTGAAACCATTTATACCTTGTGCTGGAGATCAGCAGATCGACTAGTTTTGCTTTGGGAGGGAGTGTTTTATAGTGTGGACCTTCTGGAGTGTAATCCACCACATTTTGTCCCTACCCTACAACTTAAAAACATCTGAAATCTTCTTCCCTCCCTTCATAGCACATGTGCTTCATTTCCTGTGTTATTTGTCATGAATTTGCCTGAGAGGGAGTGTGATTTCAGCATCTGACAGGGCTTTCGATGTATTTCAGAGCCACTCAACACTGTAAAGAACCTCCGGGTGTATGATCCAACCACCAGCACACTGAGTGTACGATGGGATCATGCTGAAGGAAGTCCTCGCCAGTATAAAGTATATTATGTGCCAACAACAGGCGGTGCAGAGGAAATGGTAATAATTCTTGTGGGTCTTATTAGTTGTCTCAGATAAGTTGCCATATAAACCCCTGGAAAAAATTGACAATGATGAGTGCCTCACCCCAATACAAGGACATACATAGACCTTGTGCAAATTCTGTTCTCTGCTACACTGGTATAAATTCAGAGTAGCTCCATGGAAGTCAGTGGCTTATGCCTTAAGACACATGACTTAATACCACTTTTTTAATGTAATACATTAAGAATCAAATCTTCAGCGATTAGATGTTAGCACATGGGAGCAACTGTATTTGTATTCCACAGCAACTACTGCACTCCTCCTTCTGAAGGCAAAATATATGGGCATGAATGTTGTCATATGGGGAAGGGCCAATGGATAAGGACTTAGGAGACCTCATTTCTGTTCCCATCTTTGCCACTGATTGTGTGATGTTATTCAAGTAACTTCGGGTAACAGTTTCAAAACACCTCAGTAATTTAGGTGCCTACATCATACCTTCTAAAAGGACTTAGGAACTTAGGAGCCTAAATCACTTTTGAAAATCTTACCATTCACCTCTTTGTACCTCAGTTTTCCCACCAGTAAACTAATGATAGTGCCACTTATCCGTCTTTCAGACAGCACTGATCTATTGCTGAGAACACTGTATAAGTGCTAAGTGGTATTACTATATTAATCTGAGAAGTTTGTTACTACCTACCTTTACAAGTGTGTAATGTTACTTACGTATATGATATTATTAGTACTGAACTCTAAAAATAACTGAGTTGAGATATAATGCTATGAGCCAAATCCTTGTCTTAAACCAATCCTTGCGCATTTTGGAGTTGATACCGGTGGCATCTGGCCCTAAGTCCACCACCAGTCCAGGTCAGTTCCAAGGGAATGTGTAGCATAGCAAATAACAATTGCTGTTTGGAATGGAATATAAAGCTTAAGTACAGAGACAGAGTTTTATCAGGCCCAGTTTCAACCTGTGGAACAAACTCCTTCAGGAACTCAGGACTATCACAAACCTCACCACCTTCCGCTCCTAAGTACAAGGCACATGTCTTTGACCTGCTTCCTCTAACATAAACACACACAGCAGTGGGTGCACACTTAAAAATAATAAACAGTCAAGAACACAAAACCCCTACCACCACAAAACACTCCACTGCACCCATATTTCCCTGTCTGCAGAGAGAATGAGAGAGAGAATAATTAGACATGACTGATGTTAGCTACGTTATTCAATGCACTGGTGGAAGGAGCTTGGAGAGTACAATGATGAGGGAAGTATAAAAACTTGTGTAGAGTAGAATAAATAGAATGAAGGTAATTATGAAGGAGTAATACAATTAAATTAAAAGTTAAATTAAATAATAACTTTCCCTTTAACTATTTTACTTTTAAACTGACAAAGCACTATTAGTCCTTTGCATTGGTTTTGTCTAAGATACTCTCGTCTACTCAGAAAACTGCTATTTTGCTTCATAGTTCCACTATCCATATAAATAGCTTTTAATACGGAGAAAAAAGTTTCTTCAGTTGGTGTGTTGTATTTCCAGCCATCACTCATAATTCATGTGTAAATTGGGTGGGATATGGATATTTATCTTCACATTAACCAGCCAAATGTTTCTTTCTTTGGCTGAGTTTCAGTTTCAAGTTTCACCCATGTTCCAGTTTTGGAAAAGATATTGTCACTTCCCACCTAACAGATGACCCTAGGAAGTGCATAGTTGTCCTTGACATCAGAAGCAGGCTTCTAAACCAACGTGCGGTTGCAGCCTGTCATGTTAAGTTGCATGGATGTAGCTGTAGCTGTCACTTTAAGTAAAAAGAAAATGTGCTTTTGAATATCATTTGTAGTAATTACTAGGCCAAATATCTTGAGCTGGTATAAATCAGAGTAGCCCCACTGACTTCATTTGTAGACTCCTTTTTGGGATCATTAAGAAAATGTAAAATAGTTTAAATCAGGGATTGGGAACTTTTCAGAAGTGGTGTGCTGAGTCTTTATTTATTCACTCTAATTTAAGGTTTTGCATGCCAGTAATACATTTTAACGTTTTTAGAAGGTCCCTTTCTATGTCTATAATGTATAACTGAACTATTGTTGTATTTACAGTAAATAAGGTTTTTAAAATGTTTAAGAAGCTTCATTTAAAATTAAATTAAAATGCAGGGTCCCCGAGACTGGTGGCCAGAACCTGGGCACTGTGAGTGCCACTGAAAATCAGCTTGTGTGCCGGCTTTGGCACGCGTGCCATAGGTTGCCTACCCATGGTTTAAACTGACATCTGCAGTGACAGTTGTACTTGAAATGCTCAATTGTTTCATCCTTTATTTAAATACCATGCCACTTTTTTTTAAACTAACAGACAACAGTACCAGGGAACACAAATTATATCATCCTGAGATCTCTCCAGCCTGACACACCTTACAAAATAACTGTGGTTCCAACTTACCCGGAAGGGGATGGTGGACGTGTATCCGACACTGGAAGAACTTGTAAGTGAAGTGGTCTTATTCATAACATCCTTGGATTTATATATAATAATTCAAAAGTATAGATAGTATAGTCCTAAGTATCAGAGGGGTAGCTATGTTAGTCTGGATCTGTAAAAGCAGCAAAGAGTCCTGTGGGACAAAGTGGGTATTCACGCGCCAAAGCTTATGCTCCAATACGTCTGTTAGTTTATAAAGTGCCACTGGACCCTTTGCTGCTTATATAGTCCTAATTTACTTTACATTTCCTCTGCAAATTTTCTGATCCTGAGTTAGTTGTGGGGCAGGTACACAAGAATGATGTTCACATGTATCACTGAATATGATATAAGTGTATCATGATTCACTTTCACAATGTACTCAGTCTTCATTGCTCTCTGTAAGGAAGGATTTCAGTCTGCTTTTGCTGACAGGAAGTGGGTTCCAGTGATTAGGATGTTAGCCTGTGACTTGGGACACGAGTTCAATCCCCTGCTTTATCACAGACTTTCTGTATGCCCCGGGGTAATTCACTAGTCTACCTGTACTTCAGCTTTCTATCTGTACAAATTGAGACAATAGCGCTTGCCAACCTGATATGGGTGTTTGTGAGGATAAACACGTTAACGACTGTGAGATGCTCAGATACTGTGGTAATGAAGGGCATATAAGTACCTTAGATAGATGAACTGTTAGCACCTTTTTTGTGCTACTGTGTGAGTCTGGACAGAACAGAGTTATTCTTGTGTATTCATGTCTTTAACACTTATTTAAATTATCCTTGGCTTAGTGGTGAGAGGAGCAGCAAGAAACATACAAGTTTACAACCCTACACCGAACACCTTGAATGTCCGATGGGAACCTGCACCAGGTCCAGTGCAACAGTATAGAGTTGTCTACGCTCCGCTGGTTGGCCCAAGGCCATCAGAGTCTGTAAGTTACTCAGCCTCCTGAGTATTCCTCAAAGAAGTGCTGAGGATGTTACCTCCAGTGATTTCTGGCTCACAGTAACAAAACAGTTGCAACCAGGGGCAAGAGCAGAATTCTCCTAAGCAGAAGGCCCAGAGCTCTCCCTTCCATGCTCTGCACCATACTCTTTCCCCCACACTCTTCACCTGCAACCAACCCCACACAGTATCCCCATCTCTGCTGCCTCTGCCCCCAGCCCTGAGCTCTCGTTCGCTGTAGCTGCACCCAGATCCATGCTCCCCACCTGGCACCCTACTTTACACATACTCCCTTCCAGGGGTATCCCATCTAGCCCTATGCTCTTCCCCAACGGAACCAGCTCCAAACTTTCCCCCTGCATCCAGCCCCATGGTCTCCTCTCCCCTCGCTCAGCCCTGAGCTTTTACCCAGAGGGGTAGTCAGGATGAAGAGCATCATCCCCACCAGAGGCCAGGCAGATCTGGGACCACTAGAACCCATCTTCTGCTGCATCTCTACTTCTCCAAGAAGCACCAAAAGCCTGGATTCAATCCTTCCACCTCCTGGAGATTCCTGGTGCCTTCTACTTCACTTTTATCTGGGGCTGGGGGTGCCCGGTGCCCCTGTTCCCCCATTATTACGCCATTGATTGTAACCATCTGCATGCAGCATCTCTGCTGAAAACCCCATTTCCATATGAATTTAATATACTGTATGTAATTGCACCATTCAGTGGAGTAAAAGAATAAAAGCCCCACCCATTTTAAATTTGCTATTGAGAATCCTTTATTGTATTGCCAATAAAAGGGAATTAAATTGGAATATTGCTTTTTAAACATAAGAAATACAAAGCAAAGACTATTGATGTGTATGTGGGAATGGCTTCAGGTCTCTCTTGGGATGTAAAGTTAGGACTTTATATAGGCTTTGATTTGGATAAGAAGTTTTAGGGGTACCTGAGCCCTTGTACGAACAGATAATCACCCACATTCTACAAATATGTACACTATGAGCAGTCCAACATCTGTGTGAATCTGTTAGAATTTGTAATGTATTGTTTGCATCTGTCAAGTGTGGGTGCTTATAACTGCACACACATGAGACCTAATAGAGGCTCTTTTGAAAATGTATCCTTAGCATATGTCAGTAAACCACAATGGAGCAATATTTTGCTCTGGATTTCTGCATGTCTCTATCTTTACCAGTCGCAGCTTTTTCATGAACATTCATGTTCAAATAACGTACAATAATTATGGTTTTAAACTATCAGCATTTTAGAAAAAAAGTCATTTTGCACAATGAAAACTCCTGTATTGTACTGCCACATAATTGCATCTTCTGCTGTTGAGTTTTGTGTTAGGCAAGCAGTACTAAGTGGTTCCAATAAACTTGCCTTATTGTAGTTGGAAAATACACAACAGGATTGGGCTTCTAAATTTCCTCCTTTCAATATAAATGACTGATAATTAATTTGGATAATAATAATTTTACAAGGCATTATCCATATAAGGATGTTGTATGGACCTGTCAGATAAAACTTCACTTTCTTTTCCCTTCTAGATTGTGGTTCCAGCGAACACTCGTGACGTTGTGCTGGAGCGCCTGACCCCTGACACGCCTTACTCTGTGAATGTTGTGGCTCTGTATGCCGATGGAGAGGGAAATCAAAGCTCTGGGCAGGGGAGAACAAGTAAGAGGCAGAATTATGTTTATTTACTGCTATCTTTGTGTCTCTAATTGCTGCTTATATGAGCAGGGCCGGCTCTACTGTTTTCGCCTCCGCAAGCAGCGTGCCGAATTGCTGCCGTGGACGGCGGGGGTAGTTCATGTGCCATTAGAGCGGCTCACGCATTTCCGCATCGGCAGCAATTTGGCAGCAGCTTCTGTCTTCAGCCGGAAGACAGAAGCTGCGCCGCTGCGGACCGCTGAACAAAAAAGCTGCCGCCGAACTGCCGCTGCTGCGGAAACGTGCGAACCGCCCTAAAGGTACACGGACTGCCCCCGCCATCCGCGGCAGCAATTCAGTGCGTGGCTTGGAGGCAAAAACACACAGACTGCCGCCCCTTGCAGATTGCCGCTCCAAGCACCTGCTTGGAATGCTGGAGCCTGGAGCCCGCCCTGTATATGAATGAGGGATTGCCTACAAAACAAATGTCAGGTACACTTCCCCGTGTAGTTCTGCCAGTTCACCTGAGGAATGGCTTTTTCGATTTTAGACCTCCCTGGAACAACAGCTGCCAATTAGGTCAGATAATCTGCTGGTTGTAATGCAGATAAATTCTTACTAGGGACCAGACTAGACTGAAACTTATGATATAAGCTTAAATTGAACCTAGGTCTTTAGCAGTAAAAAAGTCCTTTGGCCTGTAACATTCAATTACAGTTACAATCCTAACTGTCTCTCTCTCTCCAAAACAAACAGCACATTAAAATGGACAGTTTGCTGCCAAAACAGAGGTATAAATTTGAGCTTGAATTCTGGGTCTTGTCTGCCATAATAATCACATGAGTACAACCCAGGGCCAGATTTAGGGGCAGGCGACCCAGGTGACCCAGGCTTGGGGTGTTGTTTTTGTTGTTAGCGACAAAAGGGAACATGTCTGAAGTAACGTGTTTCAGGTATTCCATACGTAGATTCATTTTTCACTAACCTCCTAGAATGTTCCAGACCTTTATAGACTCTCATGGAATCTTCCAGACTTTCTGAGAACTACATTTTCCTCAAACCTCCTAGAATATTGTTAGCCATGCCTTTGCGGGTATATTACGGTTGGGATGTCACCAGTCAAACAGAAAGATATAAATAATGATTTACAGATCTTAGTGTGGAAATTTATTGTCTTATATGACAGGGATAAATCATGCATGCAAATTGTGCATCAAAATCGTGAAATGGTCTACAAATGCAATAAAAAATAAGGTATTCAAAATGTTAACAAATGAAGGGAGGGGGGCTGCTGAAAACGCTCCTTGCCTGTGGCCCCATTTGGTCTAGGGCCAGCCATGGTACAACCCATTGTAGGGAGCCCACAAAAATCTGCCCCCCATTACCTGAAACAGCAAAACCTATTTGTTATTACCTAATGTACATGTACATGCAGGGGTCAGTGGAAGTCCTTGATGTGCACTCCAGGGCAACATCTGACCCACTGACAATGACAGTTTTATATCCCAAGGTATCATAATGTGAAAGGACTTCTGTCTTCACTGCAGTTCATTGGTCCTTATACATATTCCCCTTTTAGCGCCTCGTAGTGGGCCAAGGAACTTGAAGGTGTTTGATCCAACAACAAACAGCCTGTCTGTACAATGGGACCATGCTGACGGACCAGTTCAGCAATACAGAATCATTTATTCACCCACCGTTGGAGACCCCATAGATGAATATGTAAGTACCTATATATATAATTCTTATATATATAATATATATACATACATAATCATTCATTAATAAGCATTTAAATATCCTCTGTTGATGTCGGAGAAAAACAAAAATATCTGATATTTGGATATTGTACATTTTGGTTGCTTAAGGGATGAATTGTTTGGGCATTATTATATAGGGCAATGTTAAGTGGGCACTTAAGCAGCTGGGTCTTAGGGTTTGGCTACACTTGGAATTTCAAAGCGCTGCCGCCGCGGCACTTTGAAGTGTGAGTGTGGTCGGAGCGGCAGCGCTGGGAGAGAGCTCTCCCAGCACTGCATGTAAACCACATCCTTTACGGTTGTAGCTTGCAGCGCTGGGAGCTGCGCTCCAAGCACTGCCGCCCTGATTACACTGATGCTTTACAGCGCTGTATCTTGCAGCGCTCAAGGGGGTGCTTTTTCACACCCCTAAGCGCGAAATTTGCAGCGCTGTAAAGTGTGAGTGTAGCCATACCCTTAGTCTCTTGAGTGAAAAAGTCAGTTCCACAGAGTAGTTGCATACATAAAATACAGAAAGACACCATGGCCTTGAAAGCAATGCATATTCTAGTGTTAAAGGTGAGATCAAGGAGAAGATTCTGAGCTGAGCTTGTCACAATATGCTTAGTTCAAGCCATTGTGCTCAGGTAAATAGCCATGTGTTGCTTCACATACTATGTATTATCATGCTAAAACTCCCAGTAAACACAGCACCATACAGTATATGCGGCAATCAGTAAATAGAATGAGCTGCGTTAAGAAAGCTGGATTAACTTGAATTCAAATTTTATAGTACTTGCTTTTGTGGTTTTGTCTGAATTGTAACAGTTTGTGCCTTAACTTTCTGCTGTTTCACATCAAGTTCCATGGCACAAAGATTTGGCCTATAGAGCACTAGAACTGCCTGTTATTATTTATTTATTATTGCTGAATAGGGCTGGTTGAAAATTAGCCATTCAGAATTAGTTTTTGATGGGAAATTGTATTTTCAACTAAACAGTTTTTTTCTCAAAACATGTCTGCTTTCTGCAAAAAAAAATTGACTTTCCTTAAAAAAACTACACACTGAAAACCAAAATCATGCTGATTTTCAGCCCTAAACAGAAAACATTTTGTCCAAAACTTCAAAATTTCGATGAGAAAATACCACAGCAGTGTCTCATGGGACTTGTAGTTCCTGTGCCTTATGCTCTCATTCTTCTCTTTGGGACGAGCTGCCATTTGGACTACATCTCCCATGATGTGTTGTGGCTATGGCACTCCCATGATGCATCACAGTCTCTGTATAAAAGGAGAGATCATGATGCATGGCTGCAGCAGGAAGCAAGTGGGGTACCAGATTGCATAACTTAGGCAAAATTTTGCACATCAAAATAATTATTGTTGACATTTATAAAACATTGATATGGTAATGTGGAATACTGTGTACAGTTTTGATTGAGAAGAAAGATTTCCAGCTTCTAGGTAGAGAGTGGAGGAGGGTAATGGGATTGAGTAATAGTGTGACTGGTTCTGTCTGAAAAGGAAAGGTTAAATGTGCTTAGTATGAAGAAAAAAAGGAGACTGAGAGGGTATCTTAGTATGGCTTTTCAGTTTTTAAAGGGGATGTAGAAGGATCCAGGACACTGTTTGGTCCAACTACTGTACAAAGAATGTGGAAAATCTGTGGTCATGAAGAGAAGCTGCAGACTGTTAAGGTTTAAGCCAGATACTGGAAAGAGCGTTTACTTCTCATGAAGAGTTTTTGGACAATGAAACAGCTGTGGGAGCAGATGGCACAAATTAGGTGTTTTAAAGGAAAAAATCCAGCTGTTTTATAGGAAAGATAAATGTATTAGTCAGATAAATGTATTAAAATAATAACTAGTATTTGTTACTTTTGAATTTTGAATGTTAATGTGAAGGAATATTTGTGGAGGTTTCACCTTTTCTGTGCCTTGGATGGCTCTGACTTTATATTCTGGAGGCTGATATATATCTTGAAATTCATATCTGGTTTAACTGCAATGGCTCAGTGGAGATACACCATGAATTAATATAGCTAATTTGTGGCAGGTAGAAAAAAGTCAGGTCTTTATCTCATCCCCCTCCGCACACCCTTTATCATAGTCCCACTCGCTGTCATTCCATAGCTTCTCCTTCCCCAACCAGCCTCATCTTATCTGTGGATTTGGGAGAGTTTCCAGGCCCAGTTCACACCTACTTTTCCCTTCTGTGTATGTCCATCTCATCTCTCTTTACCCTGCTGTTCTGGCCTTGTGCCTCGGAGAAGGTGACCGTGGTGTTTGTGGGTACTCTGCCTTTTCTCTATTCCACACACTCACAACGGAAACACACCAACACCCTCCTCCCTTCAGTAGCTTTGTCTTCTCTTGTTTATTCTCTCTCCAAAAACCCGCAACAATAACTTGTCCTCTCTCCATGTGAGTGTATGTGAGGAGGAAACAAATCTTTTGTGTGTGTGTAGCTGTTTAATTCTTGAACGAGGTCTGGAGAAGCCACAGGGAGCTGTGGAATATCACTCTGGTGTGAGGATAGCTACAGTATTATAAAGGGAAGGAGACGAGGAGTCCAGTTTTTTGACAAAAGTTACAAAGTTGTACTTAAAAATAATTTAAACAGGCCATGCTGTTAATTTTAGGCAGGCTGAAATTGTTCTGAAATGGTAAAGCAGTGGAGTCTTTCTTTCAATAAAATGGATTTCTCTATAGCTGGATTAAAAAACCACAGCTGGGTATTTGCAGTGAAATACATCCACAAATTCCACAAGGATTGCTCATTTACAGTTCATTACAATTATAGGTCAGGTAAAATATTACAACAGATTCATCTGTATTTCTCTCATGATTTCTAGACAACAGTACCCGGAAGAAGAAATAATGTGATATTACAGCCACTGCATTCAGACACGCCATATAAAATTACTGTTGTGGCTGTGTATGATGATGGAGACGGTGGACAGCTGACAGGAAATGGACGAACTGGTAACTTAGCTTTAGGATTAAGTACTGTATTCTCATTTCTCCTCCTTATAAATTAATAGTTCTGCTGCAGTAGTGCCAGAGGCCCCCATCTGTGGGGGCCCTGTTGTACTAGGCACAATGCAAACAAATCCAAAGTCAGAATTTCTTCTTCAGGGAGTTTACAGTTTACCTGTTATGCCGCTTTAAAAGGCAGTTGCTACTAATACCAGTTCTAATGTTTATTCTTTCTTTTCAGTTGGGTTGCTTCCTCCTCAAAACATGCATATTTCTGATGAGTGGTATACACGATTCAGAGTTTCCTGGGATCCCTCACCATCTCCTGTTCTTGGGTACAAACTTGCATATAAACCTGTAGGTAAGAAAACCTGTCTCCTTTGAAGAGAACACTTTGAAAACAATGAGTAATGAGTTAAGAGATTTGGGTGGAAATATCCTGTGTATCCTCATGAAAACTGAGCCCTTTGCTTTAAAGGTATTTTCTTTATTTATTTTAATTTGTGGGTTTATTAACTTTAAAGTAGTAAGAAGTTTTCCTGTTCATTTCAGTGTTTCAAAAGAAAGACCATTAGAACACCAGATACATGGTCACACACATTACAGCACATTTGATTTAATTACATATTTGATATTTAATACAACATGTATCTCCTATCCCAGAACTGTTCTCTTCTCACTTTACACCAGGTTTTGTATCTTTCATGGAGATGCTCATTATTTACACAAGTGTGTGAATAGAATCAGGCCTAGAGTTTGAATGAATGACAGTCCTTCAATGCTTTTATTTGACATGAGAATGAATCCACATTTGCATGCTTCTCTGGAAATTAAATTAAATTAAATACAAATTGCACTAGTAAAGCTACATTTATTTTATTAGCAATGAGAGTGTTTACTAAAGTAATAAGTTTAAGAAATAACAAGTATGTGTTTTAAAAGCAAGGACCAAGTTTTGGGGCAGGTCTACACATAAAATGCTGCATCAGTGCAGCTGCCCAGTGTAGACACTTCATTGAAGACACTATTATGCCGATAGGAGAGCTTCTCCCATTGGCATAGTTAATCCACCTGTGTGAGAGGCGGTAGCTATGTTGATTGGAGAAGCCCAGCTTCTAGATCTCGTGCTGTGTACACCCGGGGCTAGGTTGATATAACTATGACACTCAGGGATATGGATTGTATAAAAGACCTCTGATAGTGCCATAGCAGAATGCTCAGAATTGTGTCTTTTTCTGTGATTCCCTTTAACTCAAGGTTCTGCTGAGCCGCCAATGGAGGTGTTTGTTGGGGAAGTGACTTCATACACATTGCACAACCTGTCTCCTAGTACTATCTATGATGTGAATGTTTATGCCCAATACGATTCTGGACTCAGCGCACCCCTGATTGATCAAGGCACTACATGTAAGTCCAAACCACTTTTATTGTAGTCACATAGGATATAATTGTTGAAGTGATCTCATGTTGACTGAAAAGTCCATATTTAGGGCCTTGATCCTTAAGGTCTTCACACTCCACAATTATGGATGCTCAGACCTATGAGAATCAGGCCCATAAATAAAATGAAGCTTAGAAACCCACATTATTTAAACATTGCTTTTACTAGTGGCTTGCAATAGACAACCCTCTAGTTCCATTTCTTAAATTTGTTTGGCTGTAGCTGGGTTTGAGCCTGCAAGGTGCTCAACACCTGCTGCACCCATTGGCTAGAATGTGTTCAGTAGATTGCAGGGTGCAGTCACTGCTTCTGAGTGCATCTTGTGGTAATAGTGACTGACTACACATTCCATCAAAGCTGAACCTGCTCAGCAGAAGATTGGTTTGTTGCTGAACTCAGTTAATGAGCCATTTGAGATTTCAGCAAAAAAGGATGAGTTGTAAAATCCTGATTTTGTTAAATGGTCTCATTAAAAGCTCTTGGCACTGCCAGTAAATACAATACAATACAATAAAATAAAATAAAATAAAATAAAATACAACAGGGCCTGAATCAGATGCACTTTCCTCATGCTAAATATCTTTATAAGTGATTCTGTTGATTTTAGTGGGACAGCCCATAGAATCAGATAGTACTTAGCATAATAAAGAGTATCAGAATTTGGGCTTTGGTAAATAACAGAGGTCAGATCTGTGGGACTAAACAGAAAGAACAGAGATGAATTGGCTAGAACTATTTTTTTCTTCTGTGGACATTTTTAAAATAAAACAACATGCAGGCAAAGTTTACTGCCATAGTGATATATGGGCCAGCACTACTGATGCCATTGTTTTTTTCTGATCTGGTTAATTTGATATCTAATGTATTATATTTCCCAGATAATAAATTGAACACTTTTCCTTTTTGCAGTGTACTTGAATGTCACTGATCTAACAAGTTACAAGGTGGGATGGGATACCTTCTGTATCCGATGGTCACCTCACCGGTCAGCGTCTTCCTACAGATTAAAGCTAAACCCAGCTGATGGTAAATTCCTTTGATTCCTTGTGTATTCTGAGGGCATATGTACGTGTCGGTTTTATGCCATGACTAACTAAGGATTGTAATGTGACAGGCTGAGGGCCCTGAGTTTGCGATAATTAGAACTCCAGTGCCTCCCCCAGTAGGCAAGCTGTGTTGGTAAAACTCCCCAGGCTTGCATGCAGCCCGCCTTTCTAAGAAGATGCAGATTGGAAATTAATGCTGCTTCTATCCATGTTAACTCCCGCTAGGATTTCCCAATGGAAATCTGCTGCTCACCAGGGGTTATGAGTGCATACTATGGAGTGCAGCTGCTCTCTGCCTCTTCCCCGTCACAGCGTGACAGCTCCCCAGCGTGCAGAGTGCCCACCACACAGTGTTGCTGCACAGAGGCTTTCTTGGGCTGGGAAGAGCAAGCAGCAGAGGTGCCATTCATCCCATTTCAGCACCCTCCCTACATGCACTCGCTCTTGTTTTCTTCTGCACACTTATGGAAAGGGAAGTACTGGACCCTACATTTTCCTTCCTTTGGGTTTGTTTTTACAGGATCCCGAGGACAAGAAATTACAGTACGTGGGACAGAAACCAGCCACTGTTTCACTGGCCTTTCACCAGACACCGAATACAATGCTACTGTCTTTGTTCAGACCCCGAACCTTGAGGGACCGCCCATCTCTCTGAAAGAGCGCACATGTAAGTCAGGGGCAATATGAACAGCAAGCGTGTGAACAGAATGGGATGGAAATAGTCCCAACTACAGATCTTACAATTGTCTTGTTTGTACAAGACATAAAATACCACAACTGAGGGGTCTATTTTGCTGTGTCTCCAAGCGTATGTCAGTGGGAAACATCCTGAACTGGGAAACAGACAATAGCAATTATTTGGGGGAAATTCAAATGGAGTATTATCTTGCTCAGGTTAATCCCATTGGGCAGTAACCACGGAGTGAGAGATTTCTCAGTTTGTGTAAAAGTGGCAGAATCTAGTCCCTTGTCATAATTAAGGACTTGCTTTTGTAACAGCAGATTTTTCTTTGCTGATTAGGAATTACTTGCCTTGGTCACCAGTAAAAGCATTGATAATTCTTTCCTCAGTCAGACACAGGGTAATTCACATGGGTGGAGTCTTTTCTTGAGTAAAATGTTACATTAAATAAAAATTTTTAATTGTTTTACTT
Source organism: Chelonoidis abingdonii (assembly GCF_003597395.2). Classification (NCBI taxonomy): domain Eukaryota; kingdom Metazoa; phylum Chordata; order Testudines; family Testudinidae; genus Chelonoidis; species Chelonoidis abingdonii. The sequence continues at coordinate 61,632,685 of NC_133771.1, read as the reverse complement.
CAGTCATCAAACCTACCGAAGCACCAACTCAACCGCCTCCTCCTCCTCCACCTCCCACAATCCCACCAGCTCGGGATGGTAAGTGTGCATTGTAGATTCATGATATATTTTGTCTTATTTGCTGTCCATCCACACACTCAAAGGTTAGACTGAATTATATTTTTCCTAAATTGAAGTAACTTCAAAAATATATGGGTCTAATGATCCTCTGGCCCACTTTGGCCCTTTGCAGCAGCTCTGACACGATCACCTGCCTTATGTAGACAGGGGAATGATGCCTGGGCCTCATTCCCTTGATACTAGCTATTTGCAAGGGTATCGCATTGGGCTCAGATAGCAACTGGGTCATGGTAGCAGCGTGCGTAGATTTGGGGGAATGGCCATGACTCTCAGTATGCACTGTGGATTTGTGAGCTTTGCCTTTAGCATATGAACCTATTTTTGTTGTAGATTGCCAAGAAAACTGGTGCTAAGTTGCAGTCTTCAGGGTTTTGTTTCATGTGAACTTTTTGCACATATATGCCAAGATTTGACCTGAGATGTCCTTGAATGCATAGTGTGAAAACCTGCAAAACCCAGGAAATGCAAGAGATACACGCAAGAGAAACACTACTTTAATATTTAAGAGTAGTCTGCAGGTTGAGAATATGACTGAAGTTTGCTGAATATTTGCTCATCTTTCTTGCTTTAAAATTATCAGAACAGTGCTGTTTGGTCCACAGTCCTAAATGAGGTGGGTGTTTTAGAGTTCATTGAGCTGTTTGTCTTTCAGTATGTAAAGGTGCCAAAGCAGACATTGTGTTCCTGACTGATGCTTCCTGGAGTATTGGTGATGATAATTTCAACAAAGTAGTGAAATTTGTTTTTAATACTGTTGGAGCCTTTGACTTAATCAACCCTGCTGGAATTCAGGTGAGTAATTTCCATTACATGCTTTTTGCAGGGAAATTAAACAAACAAACCAACAAACCTGAATTCTTAAAGTCTCCTCTATCTTTTTCTATTGTATAGGATTTCTGCCAATTATTCTGGTACTATGTTGTGTGTATATATATGTGCGCTGTGCTGTACAAACATAAAGGAAAACACAGTCCCCGTTTAAGAGTAGATACCCTGAAAGACAAAAGACAGATGGCAAGCAGATGAAAGGGAATCAGTATACAGGCAGAGTGGTCAGGGTGCTCTGTGGCCAATGTAATATTAGTTGTATGTTTTTGCTTCTTTGTGCATATAAAATAACCTCAGCTGCCCCTCTCCATAGTTGTTATGAATCGGCTAATTTTTGTGTCACAGCAGAAGTGGACATTGAGAAGGAGTGTGGTGATGAATGAGGGTAATGTCTTGGTGTGTCGATTCAGAAAGGATGGTGCATGTGCAGTGGGCAGAAGAAAGCATGGAGACAGTTGCAGGAGAGGTAGAGAAGAGGATTCACTGGATGAAATTGGATGCATCTTTAAAGAGAAAGCTATAAGGAATATTGGAGAGGCTGAAACATCTTGTCTTCGTCCTGGGTTTCTCCATGTGTCCCTGCCAGACTCCTGAGGAGCCTTTAATTATGTCTTATGTTAATCTCCCCATGGTCAAGTCCCTGCATCATGACTGTTTTCCTTCTAGATAAGGGGAACTGGATAGGAGCTCTGTCCTGCTCTCATGAGCATTGCTCTTTGATTAGCTAGAGGTGAATGGCATGGGTAAGAATGTCTCTGGAGCTTTGCCATCACCGCTTGGTGCAAGACCATCTTCCCATGTAGGAAGGAAGAGAGTGATTTTCCTTGGAAGGATGTTTTATTTCTGTTTTTCTGAAATGCAGCACCCAGTTATCTTGCTCATGAACAGTTTTGTCCTCCCTCATGCATGCCTTTAGGTCATTGGTTCCCCCTATTTCATTCTGCAGACATACTTCTAGAAAGAAAAATCTCCTCCAGTATCTCCATCCTGCCTAGCTCTAACCTCACACTGCTTGGTTTTCAAACATTTTTTCTTCTTTGGCCCAACAGGAGACTTGCTGCAAATTAGCTATTGGAGGAGAATAGCTGTGAACTTCCTGGGCTTGTTAGGGAAAGACTTAAAGCTCCTTTCCTCTTTTGTCCTGGGCTAGTTACACACATTCTTAGTTCTTCATTTTAGACATTTATGAGGATTAAAAAAGACAAACTTATTTCAGTAAGTGTGACTACTTAGATATCTGCTCAAGACCACCTTAGTAAGGCATGCTAATAATAGAAATGCGACAGTCTAGAAGAAAGGACAGTAGCAAAATACGGACCCTGGACTTCAGAAAAGCAGACTTTGACTCTCTTAGGGAACTGATGGGCAGGATCCCCTGGGAAACTAATATGAGGGGGCAAGGAGTCCAGGAGAGCTGGCTGTATTTTAAAGAAGCCTTATTGAGGGAGCAGGAACAAACCATCCCGATGTGCAGAAAGAATAGCAAATATGGCAGGTGACCAGCTTGGCTTAACAGTGAAATCTTCGGTGAGCTAAAACTCAAAAAGAAAGCTTACAAAAAGTGGAAATTTGGACAGATGACTAGGGAAGAGTATAAAAATATTGCTAGAGCATGCAGGAGTGTAATCAGGAAGGCCAAAGCACAATTGGAGTTGCAGATAGCAAGGGATGTGAAGAGTAACAAGAAGGATTTCTGTGCATATGTCAGCAACAAGAAGAAGGTCAGGGAAATTCTGGGATACTTACTGATTAGGGAAGGCAACCTAATGACAGATGATGTGGAAAAACCTGAAGTACTCAATGCTTTTTCCCCCTCAGTCTTCATAGACAAGGCCAGCTCCCAGACTGCTGCACTGGGCAACACAGTATGGGGAGGAGATGAGCAGCCCTCAGTGGTGAAAGAACAGGTTAAGGACTATTTAGAAAAGCTGGAGGTGCACAAGTCAATGGGTCCAGATCTAATGCATCCAAGGGTGCTGAGGGAGTTGGCTGATGTGATTGCAGAGCCATTGGCCATTATATTTGAAAATTCATGGCAATCAGGGGAGGTCCCAGACAAGTGGAAAAAGGCAAATATAGTGCTCATATTTAAAAAAAAAAAAGGAAGAAAGAGAATGTGGGTAACTTCAGACGGGTCAGCCTCACTTCAGTACCCGTCAAAATCATGGAGCAGGTACTCAAGGTATCCATTTTGAAGCACTTGGAGAGGAGGAAGGTGATCAGGAACAGTCAATATGGATTCACTAAGGGCAAGTCACGCCTGACCAACCTGATTGCCTTTTATAATGAGATAACTGGCTCTGTGGATATGGGAAAAGTGGTAGATGTGATATATCTTGACTTTAGCAAAGCTTTTGATATGGTCTCCCACAGTATTCTTGCCAGCATGTTAAAAAAGTATGGATTGGATGAATGCACTGTAATATAGATAGAAGCTGGCTAGATTGTTGGACTCAGCAGGTAGTGAGCAACGGCTCGATGTCTAGTTGGCAGCTGGTATCAAGCAGAGTGCCCCAGCGGTCAGTTCTGGGGCTGATTTAGTGCAACATCTTTATTAATGATCTGGATGATGGGATGGATTGCACCCTCATTAAGTTCACAGATGACACTAAATTGAGGGGAGAGGGATACACTGGAGGGTAAGGATAGGATCCAGAGTGAACTAGACAAATTGGAGGATTGGGCCAAAAGAAAACCGATCAGGTTCAACAAGGACAAGTGCAGAGTCCTGCACATAGGAAGGAAGAATCCCATGCACTGCTATAGGCTGGGGAGTGACTGGCTATGCAGCAGTTCTGCAGAAAAGGACTTGAGGATTACAGTGGATGAGAAGAAGGAAATGAATCAGCAATGTGCTCTCATTGCCAAGATAGCCAATGGCATATTGGACTGTATTAGCAGGAGCATTGCCAGCAGATCGAGGGAAGTGATTATTCCCCTCTATTCCACTCTGGTGAGGCCACACCTGGAGTATTGCATCCTGTTTCCCACCCCCTACCCCCGTACAGAAGAGGTGTGGACAAATTGGAGATAGTCCAGCAGAGGGCAACTAAAATGATTAGGGGGCTGGGGCACATGACTTACAAGGAGAGGCTGAGGGAACTGGGCTTATTTAGTCTGCAGAAGAGAAGAGTGAGGGAGGATTTGATAGCAGTCTTCAAGTACCTTCCAAAGAAGATGGAGCTAGTCTGTTCTCAGTGGTGGCAGATGATAGAATAAGGAGCAATGGTCTCAAGTTGCAGTTGGGGAGGTCTAGGTTGGATATTAGGAAACACTATTTCACTAGGAAGGTGGTGAAGCCACTGGAATGGGTTACCTAGGGAGGTGGTGGAATCTCCATGCTTAGTGGCTTTTAAGGCCCAGCTTGACAAAGTATTGGCTGGGATGATTTAATTGGTGTTGGTCCTGCTTTGAGCAGGGGGTTGGACTAGATGACCTCCTGAGATCTCTTCCAACCCTAATCTTCTATGACTACAAGGAAATGCAAAATGAAATATACATTGTATACATAGGCAGAACATTCACTCTAGGTTTACATGGATATATACAAATATACAAGATGAGTTAATGTTCCAGTTCAGGAAGTGTATTATACTGTATGTATCAAATGACTTAAATTCTGGCACATTCCCTATTAATTGCTATGTCATGAGCTTCTTGCATTTTTTTGTAATCTTTAACAGTTTTTATAAGTGCTGTATTCCCAAGCTGAAGTAGAGAATCAGCACTAAATATGGTGCCACCATAGTTCTAACAAGTATTTTCTAGTTAACGCATTAACTAATAACTTTACCATTGTTATATCTATATTTACATATAACTTCAGTCATGGGTTTCCTGTTTCAATGGTAACTGACAACATAATTCACTTTAGTGGAGAGATCACTTGAAGCCACACAGGTCAAAGGCTGAATGCTGTGCTGCATTTTATTTCAGGTTTCCTTTGTGCAGTACAGCGATGATGCAAAGTCTGAGTTTAAACTGAATACATATGATGATAAGGCCCAGGCGCTAGGAGCACTTCAGAATATTCGGTACAAAGGAGGAAATACAAGAACAGGTGCGTCTGATGAATAACGATGTATTCCTTCCCAGTAATCCATTTTTTGAAAACCTATTCATTATCTTAATCCTCTGTAGTTTAATGTTCTACTCTTATTAGTTGTATTAGTTCTTCAAAGCAAATATTTTCAGTAGCAAATGTAGTGTGAGTCCTCATTCTTTGTGCAATTTGCAGGCAAAGCCCTTACGTTTATCAAAGAAAGAGTCTTGACTTGGGAAAGTGGCATGAGGAGAGGTGTGCCCAAGGTACTTGTTGTTGTCACAGACGGTCGGTCACAGGATGAAGTTAAGAAAGCTGCAGCAATCATACAGCACTCTGGTAAGCAACCTGTAGAACGAAGTTGAGTCTGACATTCATTTTACTAAGGAGTTTAAGTCATGCAATTTAACATATGGGTGTATAACAGTATCAGGTATTGTTGGTCCTTTATTCATCCTAAATAGGTAGTGGTTCTTGAGAGAGACATTTGAATTACAGTATATGATTTGAAATGGCTCGGACTATTTTAAGAATGTTAAGATTGACTGGACCTAATTCTGGCCTCTTCTCTCTCTGTGGACAGAGCAGCCTTAAACAGTTTGCTGGGAATTCCCCTTACATAGTTACAGAACTTGTCCTATATCACTCCTGGCCCCTATTCGGGGGGCGGGGACATTATTAAGTGCCCTTCCGTCCAATGATCCCAATCTGCTGGAATGGCCCTTAGAGCATTTTTAATGTTGGCACAAGTTAGAGCAGCCCTTCATTTACTCTACCTTGAGCACGAGTCTGACCAGGCCCCTGGCTCTCTCACCCCGGTTTTGAGGAGGAGGTGGCCAGCTACGGTCCCTCCTTAGATGGACCAAGTGTAATTTACTGTAGCTGAGGCACTAGTTCTCCAATTCTGCATTTTTAGTGCATATTTTGGTATACAGTATAAGCAGCCTGGTGATTAATTTCCTATAGAAGCATTTGTTGTGCTTCCTTACCTTAGCTCTGTTTCTTTGTGTCTGTTGATTAAGCCTCAGATTGCTTTGTTACCTTGGAATTCTGTATTTGTCCTCCTTGGGTTTCGTATTAGCTATTAAAAATTATTAAATTGGCCAAATTCAGCCCGAGTATAAGCAAGCATGCTAAAATCATAGTTACAGGGCTGATTGTAGCTCTCAACTTGTGTTTATATCGTACCTGTTTTGATTGCTAATACTTACTGAAAACAAGAACAACAACAAACAACCAAAGGCTTAAGAAAGCTTAAAGTGCATAATAAAGGCAGTTATATCATATTTGTTGAGCAATACATGTGACTGCTGCCATCAGTGTTTGGGCTGAAACCAGCATTTGAAATGGTACTTCTTGGGAGAATCACTTTTGCATTCTGAACTGTTTGGCAGAAAATCCCTTTCCTTCTGCCTCATCTTTTCCTCAGTCTTCAGGTGTATCAGGGAGGTGACAAAGAAAGTGATAGAGGGGATTTATTGATAGGATGAAATGGTGAGAGAAGGAGGAGAAGGAAATGGGAGAGAAATATAGGCAGAGACAAAATTATGCAAAGTCCAGAAGCTGAAGAAGATAAGCTAACATTGATGTGCAAGGCAAGAAGATGCCATTGGAAGGATTTGAAGAGGAGAATGACATGGTCTAAGACTGAGATGATGAAGATGACTTTAGCCAGAGTGATTTGGATGGACCATGGGAATGAGATGGAAATGAAGAAGCACAGAAATTAGGAGACATCAGCAGTCAAGGCAGGATGTAACCAAAGTACGGATAACGATTTTAGACATAGGGATAGAAAGGAAGAGTCAGATTTTTGTAATGTTGTAGAACAGATAGGATTCGGTGGCAGCCTGTATGTTTTGTGAAAGAGTAAGGAGGCTGTCATAGCAAGGTTGTGAGCTTGGATGATGGAGAAGATGATGATATTGCCCAATGGCATTGGAAGAAGGGGAGTGAGTTTTGGAAAAGACATGAGGGGCTCATCATAAGCCTTTTTGAGTTTAATTAGGTGATATGATCTCCACAGTATATATCAGAAATATAGTCATATGCAAGACTGATGAACAGGAGAGGTCAGGGATAGAGAAGATTTGTGAACTGTTGGCATGGAGATGACAGTTGAAGCTTGGTGAGTGGATGAGTTGTCCAGGGATAAACTGTAAGAAAAACAGGAGAAAACCAAATAGTAGAGTCTTGAGGGTTGCCAAAAGTGTGGAAGAGGAGAGGAAGAAGTGAACTGGAAAGAGCGACCTGATAGGCAGGAGAGGAATCCAGGATGAGAGAGTGATCAACAGTGCCGAAAGTGGAAGAGTATTTTTTTAATCATCCTTTTTACTGAAGAGCAGAGCCTAACTATTTTTGATTAGTTTGTCTTGGGAGTAACCCAGAACTGTTATGCTCTTCATTTCTCCTCAAATGCCTTCCTGTAATGTTTTCAAGGATCCCTCGCATAAGATAATATTGTACATTAGAAAACAGTTTCATTTTCAGCTTCCGGGGGGTTATATAGTGGTGGTTTAATACCAGAAAATTCAGGGTTTCTATTCAGTGTCTTCATTGGCATGAGTTTCTTCACCCTCTTCTTGCAAAAGGAAATGTTCAGAATAGTATACGTTCCCTGCTTGGTTCAGGGAGATTGTCTGGGCACTTCTGATCTAAATTGTGTACTTAGGTTTAGTATGTCTCTTCCTTGGGTGTTCAGTCATCTAACTCATAGATTCATCCATTTCAGCCATTTATTTAGCAGCAAGAAGACCTCATAAAAAGACTCCTTCTGCCTATTTCAAACCGCTTAGTGCAGCTGAATGATTCCATAACAGAATTTCCCTTCCCTGCAGTACATGAGCCCTTTGCGCCACATTTTTGCCGTCGGTTTTAAATTATTGCTGCTTCTGTTTCATCAAGGTAATGGAGAAAGAGTTTCTCCATTTGACACCCCTTGGTCAAAAGTATATTGAATACTCTTCTCCACTGGGTTTTACTTTATTCTCTATTTTATCCAGAAAGTGCAAAGGGAGTGGGTTCAACCAAAAGCATGTTCTACTTGCATTATTTGGTTCTTGTGTTTTTTAACAGAGAATACAGTATCTCTACATGATTGGGATTTGATATTGAGTTACTGAGCCAATGATAATGTATAAGCATGTATATTCCTTGCATTTTCATATAACAAACATTATTTTTGCAGGTTTCAGCATCTTTGTTGTTGGTGTAGCTGATGTGGATTACCATGAGCTGTCAAAGATTGCCAGCAAACCCAGTGAACGTCATGTATTTATCGTTGATGATTTTGATGCCTTTGAAAAGATTGAGGAGAACCTCCTCACTTTTATTTGTGAGACAGCTACCTCAAGTAAGTAAGAGACAATGTTTCTGTCACAAGCTAGTAAATTTGACTATGTACTGCTACAACTCTCATGTCAAGGTTTTCTCATTTACACCTTTTTAAAGAAATGTTAATATATATTTCCAGTGAGCAAGTGCATGTTTCTTATTTAAGTGGTTATTATATTTTTATCTTATCTCCCACCCTGAGGTGATACTCTATTAAAAAGTGAATAAACAGTAAGTGACAATTATTTTTCTTTGAAGAGCTAGTAGAATGGTAGCTAAAATGGGCTTCTGGATGTGACAGATTTCCTCTTTACCACTGTTTTTTGGCTGCATTGGGGATGTAGCTAACCAGTGTCTAATATTACTTTTATAAAGATCTAAAATAAAATCCATCTGTTTTCAAATCTGGAGTCCTTCTATGGCAAAAAGAATTAAAAAAAAGGGAAATATTTATACATTTGTATCATCTGCAACTATGTGTTCCCATATTGCCTCCTCCACATACGACTAAGAAGCCATATAAATCTGCAGTTTTTCCTTGTGAATCTGAGGAATAATATGCAGTCTGACTCATGCATAAAAGATCCATGGAAAGATTGTGTCATTGTGCCCATTTCTTTTTAAGAATTGGGCTCTTAAAATAAAATATACTTGAAGCTCATCTGTTTGCTATTCCTTATGTTCCAGCATGGTAGAAATAGTACATTAAAAAGCCTCATAAATAAGGATTTGAACATTTCACCAACATAACTGGAAATCTACTGCTTGATCTTGAGCAGAATAAAGCTTAAGATTACAAACAGATGATAATTATTGTAGTGGCAGATGTTGGCTGGTAATTAACAATAGTTCAAACTTATGGGAATAAAATCTTTTGAAAATATTTGTATGTTCATGATTCCATTTGAATTTTTTAAAATAACACAGTTTTTATCTGTTTCAGCTTGCCCTCTCATTTACTTGGAGGGATACACTTCACCTGGTAAGAATCATATACAAACATCCTAGCATAGGATAATTCTGAAGGGTTTTTTTTTCATTTATCACGATTTCTCCAAATTGTGTTTCTCTCCCCTACTCCCCCCAAAAGGTTTCAAGATGTTGGAATCATACAACTTAACAGAGAAGCATTTTGCCTCTGTACAAGGAGTATCACTGGAATCAGGATCCTTCCCTAGCCACGTGGCATACAGACTCCATAGAAATGCTTTCCTCAGTCAGCCTGCATCGTAAGTTATCTGTGTAACTTGTTTTCCTGGAACACTTTATATAGGGGGGAAAGTGAGGAAGGATAATAGAATTTATAGATAATGGTATTAATACCTGCTGGAGGATGAGTTTTATTTTGTTTTTGTTTTTACTGAAGTCCAAGAAATACACTCCAAAGAATGTGCAACCATTGCTCTGATTAAACGTTGTTCAGTTCCTTCATTAATGGTCCTTATATTGGTAATTCCAGCTTCATGATGATGAGGATGATTATTTATATTACTGTAGTGCCTAAGAGTCCCAGTCATGGACCAGGACCCCATTCTGCTAGGCATTGTATGAACACAGAACAGAGACAGTCCCTGTTCATTTCTCAAGAGGATGCCTCATATAACCAGGCCTACTTTAGTTAATTAATTTAATTCACATCACAGGCCCTACACAATAAAAAAAATTCCCTCTGTGGCTACTTGTACAAAGAAACCACTTAGCCAGAGAGATTGTTTTTGATTCTGAAGGATAAGTGCCATTTGTTTAGCAGTTGTAACAGGCAACACATTTCTGCCTGTGGTCACAATGCCCTAGGTACGTGACACCACCCAGCCCCGTCACCATATTGGACAAATGGAGAAGTTTTCAAGGAGCTATGTCCTGAAGCAAGTCTTCCCTAGCTGACCACTCTGTTCTAGAGCTCAGCTAGGGAGATACTGAGAGGGGTCATGTGGGACCCTCACAAAAAACAGAGCTAGCAAGAATAAGAGGAATCATAGAATCATAGAAGATTAGGGTTGGAAGGGACCCCAGAAGGTCATCTAGTCCAACCCCCTGCTCAAAGCAGGACCAATCCCCAGAAGTCCAGTCATGGAGGAGAAACCCCTTTCCCCTCCCAACCATGAAGGTTCTTCTCTTCTCACTCAGGTAAAGTTTAGAATTTAGCGTTGCTCTGCCAGAGGACACGTCTAGAGCCAGTCCACCCCTCCCCCTCCCCATTTTTTATATCATTTAACTCTAGTTGTCCAGTTATGGGAACTTTTGACAGCTGTGCAATCCTACCAGAATGGATAGAAGGGGGCAGACCAAACATAGAAGAATTGCCAAATTTAAGGAATAAATTTAAACAGGCTCTTTCCCCTTCCCCTTGCCAGCTTGCTCAACTCTCAGTGTGCCACGGTGGAGTATTTGGGGACTTTTTTTTTGTCTTCTTTGGTCAGCCAGTCTTTCTCTTTGATAGCTTGGCCTGGGAAAGAGCAGAGCTCTATGGTTTTCTGGATATTGCAGGACTCATAAAGTGCAGATAGTTTGCATTCAGTAGAATCTTATAGCTTGCATTACCATTTTATTAAGTCAAAGCCTGCACCTAAGTGGGACCTGAGTAAGATGTTTTCTGTGTATTCAAATTAGGAAAAATATTGAAGAATTGGCTGGCTGACTGTAAGGAAAGAGAGAGAGAGAGAGAGAGAGAGAGCGCAAGCAAAAATAGCCTCTGTGGGATCTTCTTGATACATATATATTATATAAAGCCAGAAAATTAAATTCAATTTAAATTGTAGTGTTCAGGAAATCAATGCTCCCTAGGAATCCTAATGGCACAGTTGCATTAATATCTGAGTTATCTCTTGATTTTGAATTATACATAGGTTTGTCATATTCACTTGCTTATCTTGTCCCTTATGTCAGACACCTTTTATTGAAGCAGTGATATGGTTACTGTAGTAGTGTGATACTAAATGTAAGGGGTTGTCAGTTTTATCCAAAATATATAAGAGCTTCACTACCAGTTTTTGAGGTTTCTCTGTTTTAGCTCACGGTGCCATATGGCCTTCTCAGCCAATGGAAGAATTTCAGCAGTAATAGTGTCAGCCATGTTGTTGGCTAAATTGAAACAAAATTTGCTCCTCTTCACAGTTTCCCTAACATCCACCCTGCTGCTGCCTTTTCACTCCAGACATTGCTCAGCCAGGCCTCCGGGTTCCCTTTAACATACTTTCATTTACTTGTGGTTTTCTGTCATTTGGTGTCCAACAGGGTCCACAACACAAGCCTAAAAATCCACAGATGACAACTAAGGAAGCGTGTCCCAAATGCTGCACTACATCTGTGGAATAAATTTAATGTCTCCTTCTCCCATTGCACCCTCTGCATGTTAGCCAGCTACAGCTCAGTTCTTTGTGCTCCCAGTGCCTGCCTACTCAAAATGGGATGTGCAGGTCAAGAACTAGGTTATGGCCCATCTTCTTCCTGTATGGATCACCAGCTGAGTTTATATGGGAGCAGCCCACTCCACGTGTTGTAAATGTAACAGAGGTCAGGCACCAAAACCTTGGCTGAGTCAACCAGAATGCCTTTAAAATGCCTGTTCTTGCTGGTCCTGCATCAATTTCTCCCCACCTCCACTCTAATGCAGGCTCGGAGTTAAGGTCTCAACATAGCCCATAATGTGATTTCTATTTGCTAAATTCTTTGCTATTTGATTAAAAAGTTAACAGGCTGAGCTTTGCTAAACAATGTAATTTTCCCATTTTGATTATGTCCTGTCTTTTAAAAAAAGTGAAAATGATGAAGATCTTTCCTTTTTCTATGCATGTTTGATGCGAAATATCCTCATGTTCTCTGAACAGGGAGCTTCATCCAGACGGATTGCCACATGCTTACACAATCATACTGCTGTTCCGCCTTCTTTCGGAAACCCCCAATGAGCCATTTGCAATTTGGCAGATTACAGACAGGGATTTCAAACCACAAGTTGGAGTAATTCTTGATCGTAAGGACAATTTTACTTATTGCACAGAGAATTTGTAGATAGAAATTTACAATTGTTTTGCATTCTTTCCAAAATTGTTTCAACACCCAAATATTCCTACCGGGTAAAAAAGGTATATTATTTCATGTTCGAAATGTTTTTTTTAATTTTGTATTTCAATTATTCAAAAATCTGTATAAGCACTATGTTTCTTTATCATTATTAAATCTAAGACCAGTGGAATGCACACTTTCACTAATCTGGGTCTTTAAAACTGTCCCAGTAATTGCTGTGTATACAATTAAAAATGTACTCTGTAGAACTGTACAGTGTATATGTATGTATTGTTAGTGTGGTGGCGTTCTCTTCTTTGAATAACATCAGCACTATGGCCCAAATGACATTTATTTATTGTATCTTCTTGTTGTAGCTTCCACCAAATTATTGTCATTCTTTAACAAGGATACAAGAGGAGAAGTTCAGACAGTAACTTTTGATGATAATGACGTAAAGAAAATCTTTTATGGAAGCTTCCACAAGGTAAAGGATTAAAATGATGTGCATATTATCTTGCAAATGCTTCTCTGTTAAACAAACAAGCAAACAAAAACAGCTGTAATATTTATACTTTGTACAGACACAAGGCTGGCTCCAGATTTTTTGCCTCCCCAAGCGGTGGGGGAAAAAAAAAAAAGCCTATTGGGAGCACTTTGACAGCAGCTCAATCGTGTCGCTCCATTCTTTGGTGGCAGTTCGGCGGCGGGTCCTTCACTTTCTCTCTTCCTCTTCAGCGGCACTTTGGTGGCAGCTCAAAGAGGAATAGAGGGACTGAGGGACCCGTTGCTGAATTCCCCTCAAAGACCTGGATGTGCCACCCCAATACTGGACGGAGTGCCGCCCCTTTGTATTGGCCGCCCCAAGCACCTGCTTCTTTAGCTGGTGCCTGGAGCCGGCCCTGTACAGACACATATATTTACATAGTGGTTTACAAATCACAGTGAGACAAGATGCCTGAAGTAATACTTTTCAAGCTCCTATTGATATCAGTGAAAATGACATGGGGTCCAGTGTTAGAAAGGATTTGCCAAAGGTGTGGAGGGAGGGCCCTATGTGGACAAGAGGCAGGAGACTCTTCCAGGCATATGAGACAGCAAGAAAATTATGAAGCAGAAAATAGGGAAAAGAATCCATAGAGAGAAACAATTGGGAGGAGCCTAGGGAAAGACAGAGAAAAGAGGAAGAAATAGGAGCAGAGATATACGTGGGTGTGAGAATATGCAGTCAATTGTGAGGCATCAGTAGTTTAAAAGATAAGTAGCTATTTGAATTGAAGTCATGTGCTTAACAAGCATGATACATGTAATGCCTAGTAATTATACTAAGTGCAATGGCTTCTGAAATATTGAGTCTAAAATATTATTTAATATGAATTTTAGCAGAGGTGTACAGTACTTAACTAATTGCGTAAATTACTGTATCTGGAGAAAGCACATATTAGTTGATAAAGTATGCTTGCAAGTATGTTCTCTTGAGCTGGAACTCTTACTCACTTCTCTGAAAGCTAGCACCAGAATGTCTTCTGTCCGTATCATCACCTTCAGCTTCCAGCACGATCATAGCATTTTTGATAAAATGTTTGCCAGTTACAGCTGTGCCTTGAGCCAGGCAGGATCAAAACTTACTTGATTTCTCAAGATTAATAACCATATTGGGAGAATGTTAGCTCTTAGTCAGCCATAGGGTTATATAGATGAATGAGATAAGTGTATCTGTTGGTTGAGCAGAGGACAGAGAGTCAGGAGACCTGGATTCTGTTCTTCTGTTGGCAACCAGCTTAGTCTGGGGCCTTGATCAATTCCTTTAACGTCTCACTATCTCAGAATGCCCATCTGTAACACAGGGACAACACCATCTTTTGTAAATGTCTCTGAAATCACAAATAAAATTACTACATATATGCTAAGGGTTTATTTTTTTTATGTGGTATCTGTGCAGGATGTATACACAGCAAATGCCTCTGTTGCTCATTTGCTAGCAATGGGGTTAGCACATGAATCTGCAATGGCTGAATAGAAAAAGTATATAAGGGAACATTGGATTAAAAGAGATAATTGATGTAAATGCAATTTTTAGAAATGTCTAAAGCATAAATAACTAGTGAGATGTTTGACTATTACCCTAGTGTCACACAGTTGTAGTAATTTTATGCACAGATTATGCATATCCATTTTTGTCTACTTAATTCTGAAAATTTGATCCGAATAGGCTTGTCTGCCTGTAACCAAAGAGCAGATGAAAGAGTCTGGCCCAGACCGTATGAATACATAGGCCTAAAAATCTCTTTTTTAAGCAATTAGATGTAAGCTATGAAAGTGAGTTAGAATAACAACATTTTTAATCACCTGAAATATATGTTCTCTTTGCTTTTCTTTATCTCCCTTTTCCTTAGCTTTCTTCTGGCTACTGCATAAGGTTGCAACAGATCCCTTTATTGATACTAAATTCAGGTTGCTATTATTGCCCACTGAGCCAGATTATATTGTGATCCTATCCTGCTCCCTGGGACCTCAGTGAAAGCGGGCTAGAGTTTTTTAACTTCTCTGTAGTAACTAGATTTTTTTTGTGCCAGCATTTTAGTATGTGGAACCATGATCTTCACACCTAATTAAAAACACAAGTGAATAAAAGTCACTCACTGCTAGCTTTTTATAATGTAACAAGCACAGGATACTGCCAAAACATCATCTTGGGTATATTTATTTTCTGTTGTAATGAACTTTTCTTTCTCCACTTTAAGAAATGTTTATCCCAGGGACTTTGGGAAAGATGTCAGTAAGTGGGTTGGATCACAGCTGCATAGCCCCTAAATCTAGGGTGGTCTTTGTTTTATGCTTGGCCTCTGGCCCTTTGTCTTTCTTTCTATAACAGTTCAGTAAGATACTTGAATTTTAAGTACTTTTGTCCATATACAGAAATGGAGTAATACTGTCAATAAAATGTAGAATAAATATTTTTCTTGGCATGAAAGTTATATTCATATTTATAACAAAAAAGCAGTTACAAAATGCAGAATAGCACTTAACATGTCTTATTCCAGATGTCAGTCTCAGGGTTCAAACTGCTTTCCTAGAGGACTATAAAATACCTGAGTCATTTTTCTAAAGCTCTGAGTGCTATGCTGCCAACTTTCTTTTGAGGTGTCCATCATTATGTATATTGGCAGCTAGTGTCATGTTGTTCTTAGCATCCTACTATGAATACAGCAGAGGTGACAAAGTTCTCTGATACTGCTCGTAATAAAGATCAGCTTATAAATCAGAATTAATGGGAATAAAAAGATAGGGAATTAGTTGTGTGCATTAATTACATTCAGTAAGGCAAAATAAGAATGTAGCATTTGATGTTATTTCTGTCATTAAATAAATGCAGATAGCTACCTGATCACCACTAATTGAGGAGCAGCAGCCATTTGCAAAGTGTATTAAGAAAATCCAGATCCATAAACTGACTACTAGACTATTCCTTATTCTTTAGGGGCAGTTGAAATATGTATCCATTCTTTGATGTAGCAGAATGATTCGTTGTACCCTATTCCCAGAACTGAATCAGTAGATCAGAGTCTGAGATTATTTACACCAGTGTTGATCTGGAGTAATTTTGACTTCATTGGAGGTATTCTGGATTTCACACCAGTATAACTGAAATCAGAATCTGGCCATTGGTCTCTCTCCAGCCTGACTGCTGTATGTGAATCGGACTCTTGATGATGGCAGGAAGGGCCTCCCCTGCTCATGCACCGGGTATCACTTAAAGCCCAACATGCATATGCAGGGATGAATTCTTTGTCAGACCTGTTGATTATCAGTACAGTATAATTCCAGCTGTCTAAATGCCCTGTGTCTGGAAATCCTAGTTAGCCAAATCGACAGTGTGTCCACCACATAATCCTACGCTAATTGAAATAACATCCATTTATCTGAACACCCAATTATCTGAAAGTTTGGGATGTCCCCTAGGCCATTGGGATAAACAGGAGTATTTTATAGTAATGAATATCTGTAGTTTCAGCTAGTTGAAAGTCTTAGGTTTGGGGTGGAGGCAGTTTCGAACACATTGTAAAATGTATTTCAGAATTTTTTTACCATTCAGTGTGAAAAAGATGACACATCTTTAAAACATGACCAAATGTATTCCAGAATATCAAACATTTTTGTGGTTTTCATTTGATGACTTACAGATTCATTCAGTGAAAAGCAGTTAACCTACAGCTAGTGGTACAGGGGAAATTCACTTTGGCATATTTGTAGGCTTTGTGTAGCATGGCTATGATGAGGGCTGTTGAATCTGGCAAGTGCCTTAGGAAAAATATTGGCTCCTGGATACAACCATTAAAATTACATCTAAACCTCTTGGAGAGACAGATATCTTTTATTGTTCTTTCTTTTTACTATGCTAGATTGTCTTTTAGATTACAGTCTTCCAGAAGTTGACTGCAGAGAACTTCGTAATGCACTTTATATCTTATGATATGTAGTTTTTTAATGGAACAATAGTTTACATAGTCTGTTGATTAGTTGTAGCTAACAAAGATCATCAATTTTCTTTTAGTATGGTCCATGCAGACACACGCTACTGCAAAGAATATATTTTCTGTAACTCTTCAGTGCCAGATATGGCAACTGAACTTAGTCAGAAATGATGTTTTACATTAGTTGGTTAGAAATTGGAAGGAACGTTTCTCTTAAAGTGGGGGATGTGACAAAGAATTCAAACCAATGAACTAATATATCTTATATTTATGATCAACTTCAGGTAAATGTGCAAACATTTTAATTACAGATGTGGTTGATCTGTGAAATTCAAGCCTAGGTTCAGATTCAGATTTAAACTAGTGATGACCTGGAGAGGATTCTCAAGTGTCTGTTGGAGACCCTTATTACACTTTCACTCTAAAACTGAAAGGAACCTTAGGGTGTTTTTCCTACTTTTGATGGAGTTTAAGTAGCACAGCACTGATATGAACATTTCCAAAGTTTGTTGGCATTCATATCCATTGTTCTGGTTTAGACCCATCTCTTATAATTCACGTTTGTAAATAGGTAGTACAGTGTAACTCTTAACTGCTATGCAGATAGGCTTTGGGTAAAGGTGAAAAATATGTGCACACTTTAAATATATTTTAGTTGAAGTAAAACATATCTATAGCATGGTTAAATTTAATATAAAATTGTTTGGTAAAAGCTGCTATGACTGTTTAATCGTGTGTCATATACTAAATGAGAATGAATTTAGGGTCTTGTCATAATGCCTGAAATTTCTTCTTATGGGAGGTTTCATCACCATCCAGGTCTTTATGCCCAGTTATCTGGACATAACTCATTTTTGGCATGTTAGATTACACTCTTATTCTTGTTTTGCAAAAGTTCTTCATTTGATTAACACACAAAATTGGGAAAATTAACAAAAAGCTCATAGTACATGTAATATTAGATCATGAAACTAACTGAATTAAAAAAAAATTATGGCAGTTTGTAAAGTCCTAATTCTAATTATATACAGTAATATGAATGTTTGGAGGGTTTTAAATAAGCTAAGCTAATGTCCTGGAGACAACTCTACATGGAAAATAGCATGAAAGAAATCTAATTCTCAGGAGATTGGTCAGTCACTTGTTGACTGAAGACATTTAAAAGAGTTTCTTGTTTTTTCAACTTTATGCCAGATTTTTAAAGTAATCACCAAATACTGATCTGTTGTTTGTACAGTATGTGATGTGATAAACAGAAAATTTGAGCATAAATAAATATACTTCAAGAATTGTCTGCTCCTGTTTTTAGCATTCCTAAATGGTGACATTTAATAGGCAGAGGTATGTAGGACTTGTGAAACCGTTCTGGTGCCCTAGGTCAGGACTAAAATTATTGACCTCTGGCCAGAATTGGCCAAATTCTGTAAATAGGCAAAACTTCACAAATAAAAAAGGCAACAGTGGACACATGATCCTTGTGATCAGAGAGTCTTCTGGTTGGTTACAGAAAAATTCAACACCAAGTCAAGTTGAAATAAAAAAGAAATGTGTTTCTGACAGCTCATCTGTGTCCCTTTTCTTTCCATCACTTGTTTCCTGGCTGTTGTGTCCCCTTTACTGTTGTCCCAGAGCTTGACCCAACTGGTCCATAGGTAAATATACTCCTGGAGTGGAACCAAGCTGTAAAGTACTGAATATTTTGGAGGCAGGACATCCTTTTATTTTATCCAGGCATAATCTGGTACTTAACCATGTACAGTCACAGCAGGACAAATCAGTATGTTTACAGTGTGTTTTACATATCTTTCTCTCTCTCCCTTTAATTACCCCTGATTTCCTTAACAGATTTCATTCTCCTTTCTCAGTAGCCTTGTTTCCTTTGCTCATATCTTTCATTTCTTTTAGCCAGTCTTCTTTCCACTACTTGTCATTTATCCTTTTCTCTTCTTTCCAGTTTTCTATTCTCTGGTGGATCTGGTGTGTTTGCTTTGTTTTTTGTTCCCCCCTTTCTTCTCCCTTCTGGGTTGTCATGTATCATGTAACGACACTCCTGCCTGACTCATCTGTGTGACTTGAACCCCGGATCTCTGGATCTAAAACAATATACTGTCTCAACTATCAGATCAGGTCTATTAGTTACACATCAGTAGCAAACTTAAACCTCTTGTGTGGTCCCAGCTCTTACAGCAAGAGAAGTGACATTTACTTCTTTCAGTTCTGTTCTTTGTTAGTTTGTTTCTTTCTGTTTTAGAGAATTTTTTATTCAAGCTTTTAAAACTCATGTAAATTGTTCATGGTAGTTCTATGGTTTAAATGATATTATTCTTTTACTTCTTGATTTTACTTGTGTATTCATTTTGCCAAATTTTCAACTTGTTTTAAAGCAGACGTTAGGTGCTATACTTTCCTGAAATTAGCACTTTCCCCCTTTAGAAACTAGGTTCCTGGAAAGGGAACAAAAATAATATAAAAAGACATAAAAAGGTAAACACTATTAAAGGTCAAGTACATTCACATGTTTTTAGTTACACTGCTATTTTTATACCCTTTTTTGTTAGGTTCATATTGTTGTAACCTCAACAAGTGTTAAGATTTACATTGATTGCAGTGAAGTAATGGAGAAACCAATTAAGGAGTCTGGAAACATCACAACTGATGGCTTTGAAATACTTGGCAAACTATTGAAAGGTGATCGGAAATCAGCAACAGTAAGCAATACATTTGTATTTATTTCTTAACTCAAAACATCTTCATGATTTCTAGATAAATTTTGATTTTCTGAATAAAAGGACTTGAATGGACCAGTAAAAGACCAGTCGTAGCACCAAATCTTGTACAAATTTTGTAAATTTTTTGTACTGCAAGAACTAAGCCACATGATTCAGAAATTTGGTAACTGAAGACTGTTATAGCAGACAAAGGTCTGACAAGATCCACTGGATGGAAGATGAAACTAGATAAATTCAGACTAGAAATAAAATGCAAATTTTTAACAGCGAGGGTACTTAACCATTGGAACAACTTATTCCTGGCACTTTTAAAATCAGGATACATTGTTTTTTTCCCTAAAATATATGTTCTAGTTCAAAGATGAATTAATTCTGGGAAGTCCTATGCCTGCTGTTATACAGGAGGTCAGACTAGATAATCACAGTAGTCCCTTCTGGCTTTATAATCGATGATGAACAACTTCTGCTGCTATGAAAGTTATGTCAATTGTCCTAGTACAACAGGCTCACTGTATATGTAGTGGATGATAATACTACTATTTGGGCTTCATAAGGGCCTTAATTCATCAGTCTAATCTTCAATTGCAGACTCTAATGGGTTTCTGGTGGGCACCTGAGTCTGCTTGTGGGGATTAGATTGCAGGATGAGGGCTCATAGGTGAAAGAGAAGAAATTGCTGTCATCCTGCAGCTCTGTCTAATGGCCATCTTCTTCCCTTAGTCTTCCTTGCAAACTATTTCCCACTGATGTCAGTTTCACACATGGATCTGGGTCAATGTACAACCCAGTGATTGCAGTCTGTAAAGTTACTCCAGATGTTCTCAGGCCAGATTCCATGTTGACATGTACAGGCATTTAGCAGATGCAGAAATTGCATTCTTCATTAAGTGTTGTGAAATATTTGTGTATTCAGTTACCTTTTGCGCCAGAACAGGAGCAGGAGGTCAATAGAAGCATCAGTCCTTAGGGTAGTTCCTGGTATTAATGAAATGTTTTAGTGTTTTCAGCATTTTTTTCTTTTATTCTTATCAAAAATAGCAGAGTAAAATTGAAGTATATGAACTATGTACAAAATGGAGCATTCTGTAGATGTTTCATTCTTAAATGTATTCATATTAGGTCTGCTTCTGTCTTGAAACATTTATAATTAATGAATCAAGGAATAAGAGAAATTTCCTTTGTTTTACAGTTTGAAATCCAGAGTTTTGACATAGTATGTAATGCAGTTTGGACTAGCCGTGATAGATGCTGTGATCTTCCTTCAATGGTAAGTGTAAGTGGACCAGATCCTGTTCAGGAAATAGTATTCATAAAAGACTTGGCAACTTTAATATTAACCAGCTATTATGCCTCATACCTATGAGCCTATGTCAATCACAGTTGTCAAAGCTGGCAATGTACAGCTCTGTATTTCAAAGTCTTCTGTAGGAAAGGATAAGTTCAGAATGTGCTGAAATGATTCAGCTCAAGAATGATGGCACAAGTATCAGACAGAGTCAGAAATATATTCTAAATTGCAATAATATTTAACTTCCTTGCTATTATGTATGTCATGTCCACATTCATTTGTATTAAAATAGTTGTATGGTTGAACTTGAAAAAAATCCCATTTATTTTTATCTGTGTTAGCTGATTGTCTAATGCAATACTTTGTCTTGGTGAGGGAATAGAAGAGAATTTGGAATTAGAGCATATGGAACACAATAAAGATTGTGCACCAATGTGTGTTCCTGTCCCTCCACTGTTGTAAATATTCCATTGCCTTTAGAAGATCCTAGAGGAAATAAACTAATAACAAATCTGAAAAACACAGTAGGAAATCTTGGAAATTACTATTTTTCTGTTGAACTCGGTTATACTTCAAAATAGAGTTTCTTCTTCTTAGGTTATGGAGATTGTTTTTGTTATTGCTGTGGGGGAAAAAAACACCACCAGCTAATACATTTCTTTTAAAGAGAGTGTGTGATGAATGTGCTTGAATTTTCAGAGGGATGAAGCAAAATGCCCAGCTCTTCCAAATGCTTGTACATGTACACAAGACAGCGTGGGACCCCCGGGACCTCCTGGACCTGCTGTAAGCAGCTATTAGTACAGAGAAATTGTCTGGTTTTCTAAATGTAGGGAGGTGTTTCTCAAAAAGGAAAGACAGTAATGGCAGAAATCAAAGAAGCATTTCCATAATGCCCTGTTAATGCACCTCAATCTGGACTTCACAGAACCCTTGGATTTGATCTCCTGGTGTTCCTTTACTACATGGAAATGTCAGCTGTGCTCATGAGTGCCATACTGTGTGGTGGTTTTTGTCAGATGTACAAACATCAAGAAGGAAGAAATTTGGGATCAACAGATCCATGTCACCATTTAAATTAGCCCATTATTCTTTTTTCTGAGTTTAAAACACAAGTCAGATTCTACAACCATTATCTGTTCTGAGTAGTATGCTACTTCTCAAGTAGTCCCACTGAAGTCGATATGTTTACCTGTGGAGTAAGACACTCAATGAGGAGTACTAAGGGAGACAGGACCTAGTCCAACAAAAGGCAAATCTTCCTCCACTTTGCACTTACAAGTATCTATAGAGAATATATATGGTGGCTCAGTTAGATACAGAGAATTTACCTTTGTGCATCAGAGGAAAATGTCATAACACAGGAGCAATACAGTTGTCTTCAAGGCCTGGGCGCTCATAGGAGGTGAAGTAGATTCATAGGCCCAGATTTGTAAAGGTATTTAGGCTGGGCTGTGTTCAGTGTTGCAGTGCCTAACAGCTTTAGAAGCATGAGTCTCATTTTCAAAAGGGATTCAGGCATTTAAGAACCAAAATCATATTGATAATCAATGGCATTTTGGCTCCTAAGTGTTTGAATCGCTTTTGAAAATGAGACTTAGGCTCCTAATGCACTGCAATGCTGAGAACAGCAACACTTAAAAACCTTTAAAAATCTGAGCATTAGTGCCATTTACTTTTACTCTGCATTGACCTTTTCCTCACCGGCGGTAATGTAGAGGGGCTTTGTACCTGCTCTGCAGTGAGGATCCTTGGAGCTTCCCTTCAGGATGGGACAATGGAAATGAGCAGCTGATGCAAGTGAGTTCACCACACTTCTTTCCCAAACAGCCTTCTTCAGATCCCTGAGTCATCCTCTCTGCAATGGGCCTGCAGAGGTTACTGCAACCCTGTGGCCACACTTAGTCCCTAAGAACTTCTGAAGGAAGAGGGGAAATGCTGCCCCCCTTAAATCAATGGGCGTTTTGCCACTGATTTAAATGGAGCCAGGATTTTATCCAAAGAGAGGGATTCTTTACTTTGTTGAGGAAAGAAGTTGGTTACCTCTTTGTGGATGGGGAGATCAACAATAGGACTGTGTGTGAAGGATTCAGCCCCATGGCTCTTTCTTCTCTCATTTTGAAGTTATCAGCCTAGAATGCTGTATTAGGAATTTGCAGCCCTTCTATGATCCTCCCAGCTGCTCATCAGTCAGATCAAGAGAACCCATCCATTTGACTTCAAGGAGTTCAGTGCTCCCAGACTCCATCCCAGGGCCCAGGAGGGATGAGGTGGGTGGCCTATCATAAGCATTAGATGGCTGTGTTTAAGGAGCGGACTTGTAGCCTTTGTGTCTGCAGAGCTGGGTTGGGCAGTACAGCTCCAATCAGTTATGTCATTATTCTCAAAGAAGAATATAAGCAAAGGTTCACTATACCTAGAAGTACAGTTTGCACTGTGCAGTGTATTAAACAATACTATACTTTCCTATAAAATGGAGTTCTGCTATGTCTGAAATCACTCTGAGTAACATCCACTATGCAGTACGGTTCATTTCTTAACTAGTAAAAGCATGAGGTTGGATTATCACATTTACAAGTCAATGTGGGATTTGATCCAGGACTGAGGTAAATTCACATTCTGTTTTTATTGAGCTCTAAATTTGATTGATGGAATTGCACCTGATTTGTGTGAGTCAGAGATGAGATAGGAGCTCCTTTTTTTATTCTTCTATTTACATTTTCTCCAAATAACTATGGTGGTGGTGTTATCTGAATTTCATTAAGAAACATGGATACCTGTCATAAGAACAGCCATATTGGATCAGACCAAAGGTCCATCTAGCCCAGTATCTTGTCTTCTGACAGTGGCCAATGGCAGGTGCCCCAGAGGGAATGAACAGAACAGGTAAACGTCAAGTGGTCCATCCCCTATTGCCCTATCCCAGCTTCTGGCAAACAGAGGCTAGGGACACCATCTCTGCCCATCCTGGCTAATAGCCATTGATTGACCTATCCTCCATGAACTTATCTAGTTCTTTTTTTAATCCTGTCTCTCTGGCCCTAGAGAAATTTTGGCCCTTTCAAACAATCTTTCAGTTATCTTTGAGATTAGTTTTGAAAGTAAACCGTAGTCTCTCAAAAGGACCAAAGGTTGAAATAAGCTTCTTTTAAGACGCACTGTGCTCCTCTGAGCAGAGCTGGCAGGAGCCGATTCCATAGTCACAGAGTTTAGCCTGGTATCCTGAGTGAGATCCAAACCTCATGGCTGCCATGGAGTGATTGCTCCTCCTGAGTCTGTGATTGCCCACTGAGTCTTTGTGGATGACACCAGAGAGGCCCTGTGCATGCTCAGAACATTCCCATCTCTGTACATTGAGTTGCAGAGAGCCTTGAAGGGGCTGTATGGTCAAAACAGTAATCCCAGGAAACAAACAGCTTCAAATGGAGCTGTCAGTTGGGACAGGAGAATGGGTCATTCCTCCTCTTTGAGGGCAATGAGGAAGGGCAAGACAGAAGCCCTCTCCTACTCCCAACCTTCTTTGTCTCATGTTAGTTCTCCTCACTCCTTCAGAAGCTGGTCCTCAGGGTTACTGCAATTCCTGGTCTGCAGTATTTCTATGATCCCCACATGGAGACAGATGGGGCTTATAGTCCACAAAGTGCTGCTTGGAGAGCATAAATTCCCTATTTCCTGAGCATCAACATGGGTCCTCTAGGTCAGTGAGGCTGTTGCTGATTTGGGGCCTGATGCAGCTCTTATTCCTGCATTAGTGCTTCTTTGAACACCAAGCATGCCAAGATCTGTTCATATCAGAACTTTATTCTTGCTTGAAACCGTGGCTCAGCTGCTCAGTTTTATCATGGGGATGGATAATTTGTGCCTGTATAAGTTATCTTCTCCTTCCCCTAGTGTGTATATTTATTTTCTTTTCAAATGTCTATTTTAGGGTGGTCCAGGCACTAAGGGGCCTAGAGGTGAAAGGGGTTTGACTGGAACTGCAGTAAGTATCTCTCTGGAATGCATTTCTAAGTTTATATGCACACCACAGGAAATTTTGGATGTTAAAATCCACAGTAAACTAATATATCCAAGTACCCAGGTTTAAGTGTTTTCTGAGTTGGGGTAAGTCTGGATGTTATTTATATATCTGGTCTGTGTGTCCTAGGATCCTGTTGTCCTCTGCTTTTTGCATAGGGGATCCAGATCATGTGTATCAGTGGTAGGAGCCATGGAAAGTTGGGAATGTCAACTCTACCTCATGATTCCCCTTCTCTGGGGAGGCACTAGGGGGTCAGAGGAGGCAGGGCGTCACTCTTTGGGTCACTCTCCCCTCCAGAAGTAGTGGATATCTATATTTATTTTCATGCTGTCAAATGCATATAGTTTCTTGGCTTGATCCTGCGATTCTTACTAGGGTAGCAGCATCAACCCTCCTGTGGACAATGGTGGAAGCACAGCTTGAATAAGGACTTGCAAGTTCAAATGTTATTCAAGAATCAACTAACCCCATGCTGCTGGCCTGTCCTATGTGCATGTCCATACAAATCCTTTAGCTGCAACTCTAGGAAGAAACTATGGTTTAATATCTTTTTAATTTTGTGTTTTAAGGGGCCACCTGGTCTTCCTGGTGAGGCAGGTCCACCGGGTCCTCAGGGTCCACCAGGTCCACAAGGGATCAATGGACTTTCAATTCCAGGAGAACCAGTGAGTAACCATTCTGTATCTGTGAGTGAAACTGTGTGGAGACAGAGAACTGATACATCATGGGAGCGGTCTCCGAAAGTCTCTGACCATCAATGTTTTGTCATTTCTTCTTGCCCTGTAGCTCAAAAGTTGGTTGCCTTTAAAATGTCACATTGTTTTACCCTGAGTGTTACACGTACTACAGTCTTGGGGATTATATATGATGTGGAGTGTGGTGTGTTTCACTGGTTTGTTTTACTGCTTTTCTACACACTGTCCAGACCTTCAGACTCTGAGACTCAAATTTTCAAAGTTGGATGTTGAGAAGTTAAGCATCTGAAGTCACAGCTAAGCTTTTTCACAGATTTATGCACGTCTGCAGTGATTTATATATCTAGCTTCTTTCTTTAGGTAACTAAATCTGCAGTTAGAAGTGTAAAGCAGGTAATGAGTGCCTAAATTTAGGCATCCAAGTTTTAAAGCTTGGCCTTATGTTCTTTTGGTGCTTTGTTGGCGCTGTTCCTTTCTTGTATACAGCTATCCATGCCAACTTCTGATTTCATTTACATTAATGAACATCTAAAGTAACTCCATTAACATCAGTGGACTTTCCCTAGATTCACACTGGTCAGAGAGCAGAATATAGCCCTAAGTGACCACACAGCATCCTAACACTACTACTGCCAACTCTTGGTCACTTCAACATGTAGCCAGAGAAGATCTTATTCTGTCTTAACTTGCTATTTCCTATGAGAGCATATTAGGGATATCTGGAATGTTGTAACAATCTATATGGCTAAGTGTTATTCCTTATTAGGAATATTAGCAAAGTTGGCTTCTAACTGGAAAACACACCTTACATTCAATAGGCAATTCATCTTCTCTGTCTGATAGATTTATAAGTGGCCTAATTCAAAACAGAAAATCAAAAAGACATGATGGTAGAAATTAGATCCACATTCCCTTTAGGAAAGGACCAAATGGAAGGTCAGTATATGGTTTTCGTGTATGCTTGAAGGAAAAACTTCATCAGGATGGCCCATGGATGCCAAACAGCATGGAAGGCTAAATGCATTCCTTGTGTTTGTGGAATGTGATAAATATTTTTGTTTTGTCCCAGGCAATTTGAAAGACTTTGAAGTATGAAAACACCAAAGAAACATATTGCTTGGAACTTGTCACTGATGAAATTGTTTCCAGAACAAAACATTGTAATGTCTCTCTGACGTCTTGTCTTCACTTCCGGACTAAGTCAACCTAAGCTACACTACTCCAGCTACGTGAATAACGTAGCTGGAGTCCATGTACACAGGTCGACTTAATCCCTGTGTCTTCACTGTGCTGTGTCAATGTGGGATGCTCTCCGGCTGACATCCCTTACTCTTCTCAGAGAGATGGAGTACCGGATCAACCAGAGAACACTCTGCTGTCAATTTAGCGGGTCTTCACTAGACCCGCTAAATCAACCTCTGCTGTATTGATCGAAGCAGCATCAATCTCCCCATAATGAAGACCAGCCCTGAGTCATGAAATTGTATTCCTAATACCAATTTGTGATGATTATAGGGTCGCCAAGGAATGAAAGGTGATGCTGGAGAACCAGGGCTACCAGGCCGATCAGTAAGTTAATTTTTTATGTCATTTGCCTCTACAGCGATGCGTGGACACTTTTCTTACAACTCTCAGTGTTGTGAATAGAACTTTTTTGCTCCCTGTATATTGCATAGGATATGTGCTGGGTAACATTAACAATCTGAATTATAGGAAATTTGAAACCATTTAAAATGTGAATAAGAGAAAATAAATAAATCAATGTTCAATTCAGCTTGTTTGCAGTTGTACATATATGTAAGGGCAATGATTCCATGTTGATTGTGGGATTAAGAGGAGAACAACTAAGAATGCATAGAATAATCAAACATCAAGAACATGTCTATTGTCTTTTTCAGGGATTTATTTTCAGGGGGAGTTTTAGGACTATGACAGCTGTGGACCATATGTATACTGTTGATATATGAGCCTCAATCTGCCCATGCATTTACACAAATAGGAACCCTTTGTGTAAATTGAGGATAGTGTACAGCCTATACTATTTGTATTATCTGAAACACTCACTCAGGCAGTAGAAAATGCCTGGGATTGACCAGAAGACATCTCTAATTCCTGTAATTCTGGGCCTGACTCTGCAAGGTGCTGAGGCCCTGGGAGGTCCTCAGTTCCCATTAAGCCCTCTGTAACTACCTTCAAGTCTTTCTTCTTGACACAGAAGCTACAATACTAAGAAAGAATATAAAATGTGGCAACAGCTAATTATAAAATAGAACAGGCGGAGACTAGTGGGAATGGGAAAAGGGGTAATAAAGAGAAACTGCAACTCATGCTCTTCACAACAACCGAACTGATAGAGCATTGTCTTATAACCAGAGTTTAGTACCAAGTGTTTAATAACTAGTCAACATTAGTAAGCCATGGCTGAAGAGGCTTTTGAAAAAGATCTATATTCTGGTAATAGGATTGAAAATGTAAAACACATTTTTTTTAAGGGAAGTAAGGAAAAACGTGATAAATAATAAAGTACATTGCATTGTTAAAATACAGCTGGTCTCATTGCCATAGGAGTGTTTCGTACAACTCAAGTACGTGTTCTGTCTTGTGTGAATGTCTCATTATCTTTTCCCATAGGGAGCCCCAGGTTTGTCTGGCCCACCTGGCCCAGTGGGACCACCAGGTGACAGGGTAAGGTCTCTTCAGTCTACAGTGTTATGGCACAAGGCATACTCCATTCTGCAGCACATGAAACTCCAGCACTGCTTTCTGTTTTTCAGCTTCTTCCTTTTTTAGAAACAAGTCCTCTGCCCAGAGTCCAGCGAGACTCAGGAAAGATGCTTGGTGGGGACCAGAAAGATTGTGGGGAGGATCACCCATGGGCCATAAAACAGCCACAGAACTTGTGCAGAGGCTACTCAAATTCACTGACCAGATTGGGCTCTATGACTTATATGCAGAGAGGATGAGAGATCCACTGAGCAGGGCTCCTCTGACCCTGCTAATATCCTGATCCCCTCCCACATTCTGTCTGCTGTTGTTAGGGAGTCCCATGGCATGGCATGTCCACAACATGGGGATGTTCATGTACAGAATCTACTGTTAAGGCAGGATTTGTCCCTTTATGCTTGACCTCTGATCACTGGGAGTTAACAGCCACTTAGAGAACTGCTGTGTTAGGCTGTTTAGATGGAACTTCTCAAGACCATTCAGAAGCTGCTTCCTTTATCATTTTAGAAGCTTATTCTCTGCATTGCTTAATCCTCTCCATGAGCAGAGCTTTGCTTTATCAAAGTGGGGCAATAAGGAGGAATCTTTGACCTAATGGGCCCCTTTCTTCTTTCTGATTGAGGTCATCAGTCACTTTGGGCTGAACCTCCAATTCCACCTCTGGGAAGGAGGCAGCAGATTTCTAATGATTATATGGCTGTGTCTGAGAGACAGGCACTCCACCCTCAGTGAGTCAGCAGTCTGAGGCTCTCTTAATTTGGGTAAAACTGTGCCAATGAGATATTTAACTGGCAATAGCAATGGTGCATATTTAAATAACTGACACATTAAATTATACATACATTTTAGCATTAATTATGAATAGCACCATTATACATAGCTTTAAGGGCCACTAGTTTTAAATGAAGATTGCTGCAGCCTTAGGCCTGTCCTTATTAATCTGTAAATATTTTCATTTTTGGAATAGGGTTTCACAGGAAAAGATGGTGCCACAGGACCCAGAGGCCCACCTGGATCAGCGGTAAATATAATACCTCAGCATAGAATGAACCAAGTGATATAACCCAAAAAGGAGAGAATTCTACTATGCTGGTTTTGAACTCCATCAAATGAATCCTTTATCATATTTGAAAAAACATATCAAATGAACATTATGATGCTGAAAACTATTGAAAAGGGAAGAAGGGGAGAAGTTGTTTAAAACTTGCAAACTCTTAATTGAAAAATGATCCACAGAACTACTAGGGCTTGATTCTGTTTTCATAGTGGTGTTACTCAATTGACTTTCATGAACTTTACTTATTCCTTAATTTCTGTTGGGTTAGAAAACAATATAGAGAAACTGGATCAGGTAATTATTGACCCAATAATTATGAAAAATTATCACTTCAGGACAAGTAGAAGAATATTTGAGTAGTTATGACTAATTAAAAATATTGAATGTTATAGCACATATTGGTGGCTGTATTGGACAATGTGCTGGTCTTTCATTTGTTCAAATCTATCTAAAAATCACTGAAGTGAATGTTGTAGACTCATGGTCATGACTTCTGCACAAATCACAGAACTACAATAGGGCCAAATCATGTGCTCTTTATTCAGGAAACCCTGATTAAAAACGAAACCTGAGGCACCTGGGTGCTTTTGAAAATTCCACTAGGTGCCTATCTGCATCTTCAAGCACCTAAATGCCATTGCAATTCTGGCTCTATGTTAGGGATAAGAATAATTTTCTCTTAAACATGCTATTCACTTACGTATATTGGGTGCAGCTACACTGCAAACAAAAACTCACGGCAATGCGTCTCAGAGCCTGGGTCAATTAAAAATAGCAGTGTAGATATTCCCGCTTGGGCTCAGAAACCCACCCCATGAGCCCGAATCAGAGACTGGCTGCTATCATTTTTGTTTGTTTGTTTTCTACAGCGTAGATGTACCCATTGTCGCAGATTTCAGAACCAGTTACGCTCAGCCACTCACGTTGTTTCTTAGCATTCCTTTGTATGTCGTTCTGTTTTAGGGCGCTCCAGGAGTTCCAGGAGTAGCAGGTCCAAGTGGAAAACCAGGGAAACCAGGAGATCGTGGGCCACAAGTGAGAGAATGATTTATATTTACAGTATCAGTTGTAACATACTCTGGCTGCAGATAAATATGCGACTTACCCTGGCTTTAAAATATTTGTCTCATGTATGTTCATGAAAGTGGTAAATACATCGAAGCTGAGCTAAGGCCACAAACCTAATTTTTAAACAATTTCATTTTATAATACTTCCTTCTGTTCATTTTAATAGTTGGGCCTGGAAACTGTGGTTACTGGTTTCTATTAAAAAAAAAAGTGCAGTCTGTACGTGCCAAGACACATATTTCTACACTGTGTAAACATCAAGAGCTAGGTCAGCAGAATTACTGGAAATTGGTGTTTTTTTATAGTAAAGAGTAGTATAATGCTGAAGGTGGAAAATATTTGATAATGTTGTATGATCGCTGGTGGTTTGCAAATGTTTGTGATTTAACAACATGATTTAAACATTATTTAAGTATTGTGGGCTCTGTTGAGGCTTTGACAGCCACGGCCCCACATTGGAAGGGAGGAAGCAGAAGTAGCGTGGTCCCAGGAGACATTTGAGCTGAATCAGCCAGAACAGGAGCTGTGATGTCTCTGAAAGAGTGCAGGATTCATTCCCTTGTGCCAGCCAGTTTGGAAAGGGGCAGAGTTCTCCATCTTCATGGAATGTATAGTTCTTAGGCAGTGTGGTCTGGCGGAATGCGCACAGGCACGAAAAGTTAGGTGTTCGTGTATTCTAATGCTGGCTCGGTCTCTGTGAGGCACTGGGAAGTCACTTCAGCTTTCTTCTTCTGTAAAATGCAATTAATGCTACCTAACCTACCGGCTTGCTGGGGAGTTGTGAGGATTCATTAGTTTGTCTGTCCAACGCTTTGAACAAATAAAGCGCTGTTGTTATTTTTAGTTCTGCTGTCAGTGCTAGCCACCCCTCCTCCTAACAGGCCAGGAGCACAAAAGCCAACATCGTGTCTGTCCTTGTACAGGCACTCAAAAGAAGAGAGAAGCTATCTATGCCCTGACCCATGCAGGAATAACCTTAATCTAGCCAAATCTGTATAAATTCAGAAAGTACAAGTACGTTTAAGTACTTCTAAATGCTAATCCCGGAGTTCATGCCATTTAAAAGTATAATTTGCTTCAAATTTCCCACTCCTGTGAAGTGACACTGCACGACATCACATCTAGTGTTTCAAATGTTTTCAGAACAGATCCCAGCAGGAGTTCTGGCTTGTGCTTTGTGCAGATGTTTTCTGAGACTCATGGTAGACAGGATTTCGACATTTAAGTTTGTGTTTTGCATTAGAAGTGCCAAAGGTGCAGCTCAAGGGCCAAGTACAGCCTGCAAATTCCTGAAATGTAGTCCAGGCCTGTCTGGTATTTGTAACTGCAGGTCCAGGAGAGAACTGGTCACCTGCCCACTGCTGTTGGTGAACTCGAGGAGCAAATAACCTCTCTTCACATAGGACTAGATCTTGTCATTTTTGCTCCTGTGGAGTGGTATATGGTATAAGGTAAGACTCAGTGTAAGTAAGAGTGGTGGGACCTGGCCCTTACCAGAGAAGATGCAAATATATTCAGATATTATGACCCTATGCCAAAAGGGTCATAATATCTGAGTATACAACATTAAATGCAAATTATATGCAGCCCTCGGGCTCCTGGCAAATTGCCAGTGAGTGTTGACCTCAGGGTTATACATTTGGCCACCTCAGTTTTAGCCAATAAATGTATTGCAGCTCTTACAAACGTTGCAAATTCAAGTAGATCATAGAAGTTCCTTAACGGATTAGCATGGCTGTAAAAGGTTTTGTACCTCAATGCCCATTAATACTAAGTCAAGCTGTTCTCTGAAGCATTAACTGAATTTTCATAGATTTGCAAAGTTTCACCTTGATAATTTGCTAACAAGTACTCCCAAAAGAAAAGGAAGTAGGATTTTGGATCAGTAATAGACAGAAGGGAAGAAAAGAAAAGAATCAGAGTACTATAGCATCTGTTAACTATTAAGAATAAAGAAGTCATTTATGTTTTCTGTATAGAGTTGCAATAGAGAGATCCTTCCAGGGACCTAGCATGCTGTGGCTAGCCCTGGAACCCTCTTTAAAGGGGGTTGCACAGTATGTGTAATGGAACTCTGTTCAGGAGTAAATGCAGCCTCAGATTTTATTCACTTCTGTGCATAGTCCCGTGAAGACAGCACATGAGTAGGGAAAGATCTTCCGGGGAAAGCAATCAAGCCTGTTGTCTTTTAAAGTATATTTCTTGGCTTATTCTTTCTCAGCTGTGGAGTCTTGCCACAATTCCAGCCTTCACCCCACTGCTCAGAAAAGTCTCAGATAAAGCAAAAGCTAACATTGCCTCTCAGTCACCCCAAGTATCCTCATCACAGCAGGTCAACAAACTAGAATGGTGGCAGCAGCCGTTTTCTCTCAACATTTTGGCAAGCAGTTGGCTGAAGTGCACATTTTTCTCCGTTAAAAGAAAATAAAGTGAAATCTAAACAGAATGTTGCTAAGTTGGATGAGGACACAAATGGACAAGCTTCACTCAGTAATTGAAAAGACAATTGTGTTGTTGAACGGGTAGTATTCTCAAACATCCCAATGGAAAATTAGTTTAGTCTTTAGGCAGGTCTGTCTTTAGTATTCAACTGTATTAATGACAACCCTTTGCATCATTTACAAATCAAAATCAGAGTATTTCCTTTGCGAGGTTGCTGATGTGAGGCTCAGAATCATTCCGCTTCAGTGAAGTTTTGAAAGTTGACTAATGAACATTCTCATTAATGAGAAAGGAGAGAAAGGATCCATTTGCATTGGTGAGATTAATGCAATTTCTCAGCTATCGAAATTTTGCTGGCAATAAATATCTTTGAGGAATATTTTGCCTTCTGTATTGGAGCAACACTCTCCAACGAAGTCAATGGAAAGGTTGTTGCTTAGAAACCAGTGATGCAATATGCCCCCTTAAAAAAGCTTTTCAACCAGCTAACATGGCTTTTGGCTGATGTGAGCCTTGAGAAGTTTCTTTTTGTTTGATCAGCACTGCACTGCAAAAATATTTCCGCAAATAGCATGCAGCATGTGAGCATTTGACATTTGCTTCAATTGGTTGCCGTCTTTTCTGTTTTCATGTTTTGTAGTCACTCCAGCAAATGAGCTCTACGGAACAATTAATTTTAAGGAAACATTAGAGAATATGGTCAGAAAGTGGCTAGGATAATTGACTAAAATGAATTTTTAATTCATATGTACATCCATATAATCAGGGAACTGAGACACACTATGTGACAATGTTTCCAAAGCAGCTTAAGAATGTTACAGATGAAGAAATATTTACACAAATATATTCAGCAAATAGGTACCGGTATAAATAAATTCATTTCCAGAAAATAGCAACATGCTGACAATTTGCAAACAGAAAGCGAAACTAAATTCATTGAATAAAATTATTTGTGATGAATTCTGGGTGGGATCCAGGTTAGGTGTTGCAATGGTGAGTGTCACGGAGCCTAACTTGTAGGCACCTAAGAAATCCCAGGGATAACACTGTGATCCACAAAGCTGAGTTAGGTGCCTAGGCTCCCTATACAATTAATGGGGAGAGACAGGCTCCTTAGATTGTGATCCACAAAAGCCAGCATGCTAGGTGCAGAGCCTCCTAAACTAGCCAATGGGAGATGCCAACCAGAGGGGTGTGGGCTAAGCCCTGCTCCGCTCAGAGATAGGCACCTAAGTCTGGGCTGCAGGGAGGTGCCTATCGGTTCTTGCAATGCATGAACAGGACTCTGGAATGAGGTGGCTTAGGCACCTTAGCGGCTTCTTGTGGGAATGAGTTAGGGCCCTCCTTTGCTGCACACAAAACAGCCATTGGAGGAGGAGGAGGAGATGCCTACCTTATAGCTTTTAACCCGGTGCTTAACATACTGACCTGGAGACACTGGTTTAATTCCCCCTCTCTCCCAAGTAGAAGAGGAGATTTGAAGAGGGATCTCCCACCTTTCAGTAGAGTGCTCCAGCCACTGAACTGTGGAGCACTCTGATGTGGGGCTCTCTCAGTCTTTCCCACTGAAGCTGTTCCACTATGGATAAATAACAAAAAAGTGACTGGAGAAGGGGGACTGGACCATACACACATGGGTACCTTAGGGCCTAGGCACTGGGCTACAGAGTCATTCCCACTCTGTGAGCCTAAGTTGCTTTGTGGGTTGCACCCTATTTACCGAGATATTCATATTATATGTACTGGAGTAGAAAAAGCCATAATATTTCCCTATGTGAGTCATGAGAGAAATGTGAGAGATGTTTTTGTATCTAGCAGGCCTTTAACATTGTCTGCACAACCAGGAATCAAACTA
The DNA here is from genome assembly GCF_003597395.2 of Chelonoidis abingdonii. NCBI lineage: Eukaryota > Metazoa > Chordata > Testudines > Testudinidae > Chelonoidis > Chelonoidis abingdonii. The sequence goes on along the minus strand of NC_133771.1, from coordinate 61,598,006 downwards.
TTCTTGCTTCAAAGCTGTTCTGTCAACGTTTGCTTTGAATTTTGAGTATTAATGTGACAGTGTTTTCTTAGGCGAACTTTAATCTCTGAACCCATGATCATATGGGTTGTGTGCTTACTATTAAGCAATTATTAGTTTGCAAATTATAGGCATGATGTGCTTCAGTGGCTATGAATTGTGTCCACCCATGTCATTTCAAAATAGCCATTCCAGCTCCTTAATTTAAGGCCTTATGATCTCAAAGGGAGTTTATGAAACATTGCTATGCATTCAAATTATATCCAGCTCTATTGTAACCTCAGTGGAATGATTTGTTGTAATGTGTTATTGAAGTTATTTGTGGGTACAACAAGAATGTTATGAAAACAAATCAGCTACTGCCCACATTCACCATTTGCTTCTATAATAGTGGGCTGCTTAAAAATATTAAATTGTCAAAGGGACCAGGGCTAAGGATGTTACTAATGATGATGGTAGCTAGGTGAAGCAGCAGACTATTGAACGAGTCATCTTTGGGAATTTGCAGAAGGTCTATATTCAGAACTACTTTGCAGTTTGGGCATGTTTTGGCAAAATTTGCAGTCTGCTCATGAGACTGTAGGAGGGAGAATTTCAAAAGCACTCAGCGCTATCCCTAATTCTGTTCCCACTGAAGTCACCGATGAAATGTCTGTATTGACTTCCGTGGGAGCAAAGTGCTCTTGAACATTTCTAAAATCTGGTGGGGGTTGTTACAGTTAGGATTAAAGCTGTACACAAAAGCATCTCTTGCACTAAACATGGGTCAAGCAAGCTTTTTCTTTTTGATCTCTGGGGATACGTTTAAAAAGGGCTTTAAATGGCCCCAGATTTTTAGATTTCTCAGACAGCAAACAAATAGTTAAAATGATCATGTGTCTGATTTTTGGCCTATTTGAAATGGGCATCTGTATTTAGCTTGTGGCCATAATTATGTCAGATGGACCAAAACCAGCTATAAACATCTTTGTGAGGTCATTGTTATCTAGTGTGAAAATCTGCAAAATTCAACATACCAAGCATCATAATTACATTTTCCCAGGAAACTGTGTCATGCTCTTTCTTGGTTCTTCTATTTGCTAACAGTGGAATGCAAACAAAAGGCTAAAGTCTTAAAACATTACATGGGAGAGGCACACACAAAATTTAATTTTCAGAATGAATTATGTGTGTATATTTTCTGAATTGTGTTCTTTAAAAATGGCCTCCAAGTGTATTTTATGCAATTGTGACAATTCAAACATTTGTTTTTATAAGTGGATAATCAATCATTCTTGTTGGCTTCTTGTAAAAACAACACCAACACCAAAAACAAACCGCCATGGAATGCAAATGCAAATGGGAAAATGCTGTCAGAGAAAGAAATACAGCTCTTGACAAATGAAAATAATTATGGTGACAACTCAAGCTCACACTACAACAAGTATTTGTAGTATATTGTAAGATTAGAAGCATTCAGCAACTAGTAAGGGAGATGTCATTGGAAACAGAATAGGTACTTGAAGCCATCTCTCCCAATCTTCGATACCTCCTGCCCATAGTCCTGCATCTCTCAATGTAGGATTACACTCTCTGTTTCTCACTGTTAGGTTTGGAGGAGATAGCTATTGGATGTGCAGTCTTTGGTCTCAGTTTAGTTTGTTAATGAATGAGGCAGGGCATTGTTTCAGACTGAAATTATTATTACAATTAAAGAGTAACATAATATATGCAACAAGACTGAACCAGATCATATGGCCCTGTTTTCGGAGGTGCCCTGCTAGGGATTTTAACCTTACAGTGTGCCCTGTGTCATAATCCCTCAGTCTCTCTGGGTTTAGTTTGATGTTCTCCTTCAGACCTCTTCTTTCAGAATCTGTCAGAGTCTGTTCAGTCACATACCCAAATGGTTGCTTCGCTCTTTCTCTTCTGGAACCTGCCACAAAATTCAAAGAGAATCCAGGTGCAGGAGTGTGCTGATAGGGTAAACACTCTTTCAAGAATAACACTTCCAGGACCTAAATGTTGGGTGAAATATCTTAATCCGGCAGCTGTTCCCCAGACAGAACGCCTACTGGAGTAAACAGGGCTTTTCTGTGAAAGGACTGCTGTATACAGGACAAAGATCCAGAATGAGGCACATGATAAAAACAATAGTGAAGTTAACTCTGAATCATGTCACATGTTTTTCTAACATTTTCTACAACCTCAGTTTCACGATGTTGCTTTTCTACTGTAAATTATTTATAATAAAAGTGAAGTAGTAGTAGGTTTGTTTAGGACAGAGACAAATTGAAGAGTAAAGTAAGAATTTGCTTATATTCAGTAACATTTGAAGAAAATAATGTTACTCTTTTATGTTTAAGAAAGCATCTAGGGAAGGTATGGAAAAAACAGGCCTTCAATTTTGGAGAAAGTACTACAGTCACTTATCAGAATCAGAATAGATCAATATTTCTGATTTAAGGAGAGATAATCAGCATGGCTATCAACAGCAAATACAATGAAAAATGTGATAGTATTTGTGAGGAAATAATATACTGTTTCAACAGAGAGGGACACAATTTACCCGGAGTACAAGAAAGCTTTCAACAGGGTACCTTTTTTAAAAGAAAAAAGTGGCCTCTATTTTTTTGGGCACAGTTTTGCATCTGTTAATAACTGGATACAAATAGTTCCATTGAAACGCCTGACCTATCTGATTTGCTGATGAAAAATTGCAGGCGCTGCATGATTGCAGGTGCATGTAAGGACACAACTGGAATCGGTTATTGAACAGTTGCTCTATCAAATCCATCTAAAGCACCTGTCAGTGTAGTATATATGCACCAGACTGCACTTACAAAGCATGTTTTCTTTTTCTTCTTCGTCCTTCCATTTTCTTTCATCCCTTTATGTTTCCGTGTTCCTATACAATAAACTGCAGTATATGCAGATGGATTAAATAATAATGGAAATTTACTTGTTTTAGGGTCCACCTGGTATGAAAGGAGAAAAAGGTGACAGAGTAAGTACTACCTTAAAATTAGTTTATTTATCACTTACTTTAATGTAATAAATACTGGCTTTTTAAAAGCACAGACAATGTACTAATATAATACTTGTTTTAATTATTAAGGGAGATATTGCTTCTCAGAACATGATGCGAGCTGTTGCAAGACAAGTCTGTGAACAATTGATAAATGGTAAACAACATTGTGCTTTTTCCTAGTTCTGTTTTCCATATGGCTAATTTAATAGCTCATTTGTGAAAAGTCAAAATGATTTAAATTTGAGATGAAAGGATCCTAGTTGCAAAGCATAACAGGAGCCAGTGTGTTGTCATTGTTATCTTGTGTACCACCGATCTGATGGAAGGAAAATGCACCACAAAATTGGTTCCTGAATCTGAAGGGCTAACTTGTTAATGAACTAATCGGTCACCTCTGGAGACCCATATTCAGATCGTGCACATGCCACAAAGGGAATGATTTTGTGCAGTCAGTTATGTCCCTGTTTTAGCACTGTCCATGTCATAAAGCCACCACACATTTTGGCATAAACCAGGTCTCACCTCTGAGAGGTGGAAGGCACAAGGCTGGAATGGAAGGAGCATTACAGGTATTAGGATTGAAGCATATTGTCACATGCTATCTGGGCAAGTGATGCACACAGGACAAATTGTGTTATGCGAGGGAAGAAATAATTTCACTGGGTAAGTCCCAAAATTCAGGCCCCCCAAAACAATATTTAATGGTTTTTGTTTTTACTTCATCCCCAAAGCTGACGTAGCACCCTGTAGCCCTAATGTGCCCCTACCTCCAGGCAGGAGTGATCACTGGATGATTCATTCAGTGGAGGATCCTCTAAGCTCCCTAGACCACCCTACAGGGAGTAACCGCAGAGTGCAGCTCTGTGCTCCACAGGAAGCGTAACCCCCCTGCACAGCTTCCTCAAATCATCTCTACCTCTTCCACAGCACAGCTGCCCAGCGTTTGCTGTTGGGAAGTCCCCCAAGCAAGACAGGGCAATATTTGCTTATGCCTTGTTTATGCAATATGGCATGTTCTGCTTATACCCCGATACTGCTGTTTTTGAGGTAACCCCAGATAGATACGGAATTGTGACATACTTATTTTGTTCAGCCAAAAAATATCAAATTGTGCCCAAGCAGTGTCATTTGTAATGGAACTACTAGGATGTCTTCTTCTGTTTTAGGTTCCCTATACTGAGCCTTCCTCTGCATGGTCACCATACTTCTAGTCAAGAATAAATAGCTGGGTCTCCCCTCCAGAACTTCTTGCTGCTTACTTGGACACAGCTGTCTCTCTTGAGCAACACAAACATTCTCTAGGAGTTAAATTTGCCCCTGTGACCAGGGCTAGCAGAGGTGTATGCACCCTCAGAGCTTAAGTGGGTCTTAAGTGATACATCGCCCGTGTGCAAGCCCTCGGCATGGGGCTGAATTTCATCTTCTGTTCCCTGCCACTGTAATATCTGTTCTTTGAATGCAGAGTACCCAGAAATGTCCATTTTTGATGGCTAGAACTGGATTTCAGATCATCTTTTGGAATTAGCTTTTGCTGTTTGCAGACTAGGAGAGAGTTCTTTGCCAGGTCTCAACCAACAAGGCTGTTGTAATCCAAAACTCAGTTTTGGTGGCTGTGAATTTTTATCTACTCGTGTCTGCTGCCAGAATCTCCCCTCTCCCCCTCCCCTCCCCATGTATTTTACATGATCATATCTTGCATTCATCTTAATCTGTGCATATGTTCCAATTCTCCACTATTTGGACAGTGGGTGGCGGGTGTGTGTATGTGTGATTTTAATGAAAAATTATTAAAAAACCCTTTCTTTCTCTTTAAAGGCCAAATGAACCGGTTCAATCACATGCTGAATCAAATCCCGAATGATTTCTATGCAAACCGCAATCAACCAGGACCTCCAGGACCACCAGGGCCTCCAGGAAGCGCTGGGGCAAGAGGAGAACCTGGACCTGGAGGAAGACCAGGGTTCCCAGGAACACCTGGCGACCAAGGACCACCTGGTGAAAGAGGTGAGTAGTGCTCAAAGAGCACATGTATGACCGTATTTCAAAAACTGTCAGCAGAGGAATGCAATGCAGCTGCATCGGCCAGAAAGGCCATGAAGCATATAGCTTTCCATAGCCAATTGAATTGCTCTGAAGGCATTGGTATAGCTGGTACAGTAAAATATTCAGTCTCTGAAGATAAGATCTAAAATTACAAAGATCTGCATCTACAGTACTTCTCTCTCCATGTGGTATTTATGGAACGCCAGTCACTGCCGAGTCTCAATGCTATCTCAAGAAAATATATCAACTTTATCAAGATATCTTAGTACAAAGAACATTCTCTTCTCAAAGCTATTTCTGATATTAGCTGCATCTTGACAGGCTACTTTTCTGAACTGGCATCTGGATGAGGGGAAAATAAGATTCGTTAACAAGAATGTGGGGTGAACCGTAGCTTAGTAACACTGCAATTTGTGTCTCAGCTGAAGCAGAGTAGTAGGTATATGGGAAATATATGATTAGATGTGCCAGTACACTTCAGCTGCTTTGAGCTGCTCTGGTGATGCAAAGTTGGTGTAAACTCAGTTTAAATGGCTGGTTAAGCCTGGGTTATAGCTGGTTTACAATAGCATAAGGGACCCAGGCTGTAACCAGTGAATCTGTCCCTCAGTTGTTCTGGCTGTTACACTTCAGAATGTGGACATAGTGTTGTGTTTTCTAACATAGTTTTTACTGTAAATATTTACCACTTAAAAGAAAATAATGAACTTCTGAATCCAGCTATACAATAACATTGACTTACACTATTTCATTAGGTTTTGAAGGATACATGAAGTGTATTTGTAACAGAAATGTACAAAGCTTGTATCCCTTTACTCTTGTTGGTAGATGTGTGGAATGAACTTCTATCATATCATGGGTACCTCAAAGATGTTACTATGTTTTAAGACAGTCTCTTCAGACCAGGTTGCCTCCGTACACTACATTTAAAAATCTTGTCTTTCAAACTGAGATGTTTGTTTCCTTAAAATATTTTCCTCATCCAAATTAAGACTTCCTAAATCAGAGATATAAAGCAATAAACTATTTGAAGTATATGTTATAATCAATGAGAGAGCATGAAAAAATATAGTTTTCTGACATGGTTTCTTTTTGTGTGTGTGGTTTTTATTTCCTTTTGGATCTTTAGGACTGCCAGGAGAGAAAGGTGAAAGAGGGATTGGATCACAAGGACCACGAGGTTTGCCTGGACCACCTGGTAAATTTTCTGTTTTTAATTTACATCAGCTTATAGAACAGTAGAAGTAAAAGAGAACAAAACTTCCTAGAAAGTCAGATTGCTTAATTGCTCCTTATAGCAAATAAGCATATGTTACTCAATGCACTGTACATTTTTGACATTTATTGGAAATAAAGTGAAATCCTGAAAACTGTAACTAGAAATAGTTTTTAGACATGGCTAGTTCAAAGTTGGCTTTATCATATAATTTTTTCTTCTGCCACATTTGCACATGAAAATATTTTTGATGAAAATACTGATTGAACCTTTATTGACTCAGTAATCAGGGGTTGATTCCTACTGAAATGAACATTTTCTCACTTTTTTCTTTTTGATAGAAACAAAATATCACCTGATACTTTTGGAATGTCTAGTGCCATTGTTGGATTATGTTTGCAGTTACCCTGATGTCCTTTAGCGGCAAAGCATAGCATTACTAGTCCAGAATATGATCCTTTCTCTGTTACTTTTGTTCTTTGTGTCATTTGATTTCATTCACTGATCATTTACTGATGTCTTGGCAGAAATAGTTTGGCTTTCTCATTGTTTCTGCCTTTAATTTACTAGTTTAAACATGATGTTTTCATTACAAGAGCCATAAGAAGCTTGCAACAAATTCTAGCCCCAGTTGAAACTCTACATTTCTGTTAACCATAATACAGCCTGTTCCAAAGAAAACATTACCTCATCTACTCTAGGGTTGCAGGGTAGCAGAATTAATGCACTCCTATGTTTTAATTGAAATCCAATGTGCTTGTCTAATGTAGTAGTTTCCCTTAAGACCTTCATATCTCACACAGAGTGGAAATAAACCAGAGAATTCACTGATGTCTTTAGCTTGCCTCAAACCTTGCCAAATCAGTTTCTGTGAATAAAGACCTTAAATTAGCCACACACAAGAAAGCAACTAGTGATGAGTCACATTTTGGTTCTCTTTGGTTGTTTCATTGACCACATGTAGAAGCCAAATATCAACGTTTTCTTACCAAAGGCTCATTCATAGTCTAGACGGCAGTAGTGTTAGTGGTTTATGACAGGTTGACTCCTTAAAAAAATTATCTTCCTTTTAATTCTAAAATTAGGTCCACCAGGAGAGTCTCGAACTGGCCCACCAGGTTCTGCAGGTTCACGAGGGCCACCTGGGCCACCGGGTCGTCCTGGAAATGGGGGTATTCGAGGTCCCCCAGGCCCACCTGGGTATTGTGATTCATCCCAGTGTTCTAGCATCGCTTACAATGGTCAAGGATTCCCAGGTAGGTTATTGACAACTTAAACTGTAGTCATTTTAAATAGCCTTCCCAGATGCAGAGCTGCTTTATGCAAGACAGGCCCGCTAGTGTGGACACAGTGAATCATTTCAGGAGCAAATGGTACTAAAACTGCTTAGTTGTAACATATCTTGGAACAGTTCAGTCCTTCTAACACAGTCAGGTCTTAGAGCAGCTGTTCAGATTGTTATGCAGACTTGTCTCGCATTGATTTGAAATGTGTTTAGCTTTAGGAAGAAAGTGATTAAAGTATACAGATAACTGGTTTTTAATACATAGAAGGATAGTAGATGATTATTTTGCTGTTAGGATTTAAATGACCATTTTCTTCTTCTTCTTCTCCTCTTCCTCCCTCCAATCTTCAGAACAAGGTTGAATACTCCATGTTTCTCTTGAAAAGTAAAAAGAACGCTCTGGTTGGCAATTTTTGTGTGTCTGTTTTTTGATCAACATCAGGATTATTTATACAAAATTAATACCTGACATTAAAATTTTCCGCAAACAAAAACTGTTCTCTGTTACAGTGCAAACAACTGAAAAACTCCACTATCCTACAATTTCCACTGAATTAAACCCCATGAGTCTCTGATTAGCCCTGAGTCATGTCAGCCTCCTGCTGCGAGAAGCAGTTTAAAACCATGGGCTGTCACAGGGAGTCAAATAATGGATGACAATGGCCATCAATTTCTGACTAATGAGAAGACACTAATATATTCTATACCTAGGATCCTGCAGGCCATTTTCATGAAGAAAGTCCAGGCCCACAGTATTGTTAACAAATTCATATGTGTGCACTGTAGCATTTTACAATTAGTGTATGTGATACTGATGTTGGATATGGTTTGCCACTAGCATACTGTGCATGTATACATGAAAATATATATGTATATATATATGTATACAGACGCAGTGCTGTTGGGTGTAAAAAGCCAAGTACTTGCACAGATCTAAGCCAAGATTCCTGTTTAAATGAAAAAGAGCTAAACTTGTACCCATTGTGCAGCAGTGTTATCCTTCCTAGTGAACAGCTATGTATACATATATAGATATATGCATATGACTTAACCATTGTGTACTTTAGTTGGATGACAATATATTTTTGCACAGCAGTCTGACTTTTTAAAAATTAACATCATCTTTGACCTGTTTCAGGTTCCGGCTAACACATTTTCTAAGTCTTCAGTGCTGCTTACAGTTTGAATACATGAAAAACCTGTTTCTGAGATGTTTGCGCACGTGCTTAGTAGGAAATGAGTGTGTATGGATATTTCACCACGGATATGGTTAAAATTGAACCGTGTTGGTCTTATATAATACTAACAACATTCGTGAATGACATAAGGACAATGATGTCAACTCATTATCAAGCCTGTTGTATTTCAGTAATAAAGTAGAAAAACAACTATTTTTAACATCCCCCCGCCCCACAGATCATCAGAAGCCTCAGTACTAAGGAGGCTTATAAAACTACTAACCAGCAGAAGTAACACCATTGTGGGATACAGATTTAACCTGATAAACAAGAAATGACTTATGTAAATAGTAAACTAATTATGGCTTGTAAATGATTTGTAAGGGATTGCGTCCACTAAAATCAGTTAACATCTTTACATTAAGCTTCTGCATTAAAGCCTGCTGCTGCTTGCTATGTGCCAGAATAACATCTTTGACTCTGTATGAAATCTACCTGTCTGTTGCTTGTGATCAACATGTCTGATTCAGGGCATGTGCCTTTTTGTATATGCAATCTTGTTGGGTTTTGTAATTGCAGTTCTAAATACTAAAGTTTTATAATTATTTTTCTTCTGTTTTGCTGTAGTCTTTGGTGTTCCTCCAGCACCAGCTGTAACTCAGTCTGTTACGAGGAACAGCATCAGAAAATGACATGTACTGCATATTGCCACTGGTGATAGTTATGTGTACATTTATTTCCCACCCTCAGAGAACATTACTAGAAGCCATTTTCTTTTTACGTAATCCATTTGCTCTATTAATTAATTATTTTTTAAATCAAATCCAAGTATTTTTTAGGTTGATTGAAGTAGATGTAAAAGGCTATTTTTATTTTTTAACAATTTATTGGGCCCTTGCATAACACCTTAAGACTATTTCTACAATGTTTCTTGTGTTATAAAGAGCTGGATCCTAGAAGGCCTTTCAAAACCAAATCTCATTTTTCTTATTATTTTACTGCATCTCCTGCTCTCACCCCCCCCCAAAATGCCATGAACAAAACTGAAAAAAACAATGAATTATTAATTTAGACATTTATTATATGAAATTAAGATTGAACTAACATTATGTAGCCAAACTAACTTTCATTATATTTGTGGATTCAAAGACATGCGATAATTATAATGTTCAATCAGACAACTATTTTCAACCAGAGTCATACGTACCTGAAAGTGGACCCTATCAACCTGAAAGTGAGCCCTACATAGTACCAATGGAGTCAGAAAGGAGAGAGGATGAATATGAGGACTATGAAGTTGAAATGCATTCACCAGGATTACCCTGAAAAAATGTGCTGGAAAAGATCGTTACCAAGAAAAGCAAAAACAAAACCATAAAAGATCTGTCTTGTTTTGTGTTTTTGGTTGTTTGTTTTTGTTTGTGCTATGCTCGCATATGCAGATACATACAGAGTGAGTGCATCCTATATTCTCCAGTGCTGCCTTCTCAAATCAGAAATGCACTCACATTTTGTAGGCGTATCATGCTTATGTGCGAATAGCAATGTATGTAACTATAGATTTCGTTCTTGCTCTTGAAATGCCTGTAAAATACTTTTGCTTAAAGTGGCTGCTTAGAACTTAATGTGTGCAGTCAGTTATCACAATGCTGCATTTTCTTTAAACAAAAAAACCAAAACAACACCAAACACCAAAAACCAGAGCTGCTGCAAATTTTCAAAGGCCTGTCTGCTTTAGCTCTACAGTTTCCCTCTTTTTATTGCCTGTTTGCAGTAAAGTCACATCACAAGTCTGCATTGTCTAATAAAAAGCAAACCAACTCCTTCTACATCATTGTCAATTTTTTCTGTCCTTAGTTATACCTTGCAGAGCATATATTGCTCTTATACATCTCTTTTAACAACCACAAACCTTAAGTAATGTAGCTGAAATCATTGTATCAACTGGACATAGTTTTATAATGCTTTAAATCTCCTTGTAGACTCATTAACACTTATGCCAAATTGCAGTCAATCCTGCAGAGATGGAATTGCATGTTTGTGTTGTATATTTAGTATGGATTTTTTTTTTCAGAATATAATGTTTCTTAGCTATCAAAAGCAGTTGGAAATTGTTTGCAAGACTATGGATATAGAATTGCTGCTTTTATATTTTAACTGCAAATTGTGAATTTCACTGCCTTATATTATTTATTTCTGAAACAAAGGAGGCATTTTTCAATAAAACTACTGAAAATTTACTTTGTATGATCATTTCTTGAATGGGTCTGTGAGGATACAGACTTGTAAGTTACAAGAATGAGATGTAACAAACACACCCAGACCATTACATTTTCTTTATTAACTCCTCCTGATGTTATAGTGACCACAAATTAATTTGGAATGTTACTAGTGTTAAAACAGGTCCCTGAGGCTGTGACGCTGGTTGATTACGGGAGGGTGGTGGAGTTTCTGGATTTAGTTGGCTCCCAGCCTGTAGGGTTTTGATGTAACTGGCAATATAATGCAGCCTGTAACACAGGTGGTGCAAAAAAACTGAGGCTCCGCGCTCCAATTGCTGCACCATCCCCCGTAATTTATTGGTCCCCATGAGATTAGTGGATGGGTCAGCAGATAGAAAGGCCACTGGAGATTGAAGCAGAGGAACAATGGGGATGAGAAAATTGCCGGATGCCTCAAAAGTACTCACTAGGTAGCAGACAGAGCGTGGCTGGTGGCGGCACCTGTTCCACACTTGGCCACGTACTCACTGTGCTCTAGCTACATATTTTAGGTACTTATATCCCCCACAAGTGTAGCATCTGGTTCAATGACAATGGAAGTGACTGGAAAGATGCCCAAGGTGACACAGGAAGTCTGTGGCAGAGCAGGGAAGTGAACCCAGCTCTCCAGGCTCGCACCCTCTCACCACTGGACAATCCCTGTGCTCTAGTGGGAACAATATAGTGAAATTATATTTGAAAGGGCTTAGCTTTTAAAAAGTAAGCTTTTTTCCCATTGAATTTTTAGTGCCCTAAAATGCAAAATATACAACACAGCTATGTAAACTGCCAGCTTGGTTCTATGGTAAATGGAATCCAATCAAGTGAAGTAGCAGAGATGGACTAGAATTAGGGCAGTAAAGTCCGTAATCTACTGGGAGTTTAGCAGGAGATATAATGAGCTGAGATGTTCAAAGGAAAGTCAAAGACATCAAATTCTTATGTTTGGTGTAACCCTTTGGTGCTAAAGGTAAAGCAGAGAAAATGTGGTTCTGCATTATAGTTTTCTATAATGCATTACTTACGACTTGCAGAATATGATTGATAGGACTTTAGAAAATTGACTGAGCTGTGTGTCTGTTGTGTATAAAATAATATGATTGGATAAAATCTTGCTTGCAGATTCAGGGATTACATGTATCCCTGGGGAAAGCTTACAAAGATGCCCAAATCTTCCATGAAGGTATTCCCATTTACCCACCAAATGAAAAGGCCCATAGCCAAAATATCTTATCTAAAGCACAGAATTAAAATTAGTTCTTTATGAAATATATCCAACGCCTGCCAGCTGCAGTGCACAGTAATGCCCATTCAGTAATGTCCTTTATTAAGACTGATAATCTGGAGACACAGAAGATTTAAGCATTAAATAAGAACTATGTTTATGTATAGTTAATACACTTTTATGATTTAATTCTATTCTCAGATCTGCAAGTTATTGCTTAAATGCATGGAAGTCTCAGTAAAAAATATGAGGGAAACAGTCAAAATGAGTGAGGATCAATTCTATGAATCTGAAAGAAGGATTTTGCAGGTAGTCATTGTTTTTCAGACAAGATCAGCACAGGGCTTCTTCTGTCTCCACAACAAAGGCTGAGAAAGAGCTTCTCTTTCTGAAACTCACTTTTTAAGAAAAAAGACACTTACCAGCACCTCTAAAATTTGGGGGAATGATATGAAATGTTTGGGCTGCATTTAAATGAGTGCTCACTAATGTGGCACAGCGAGAAGGAAGAAATTAAATAATATTTAAGAAATGTAGCATCAGGGGAATGACCCTCAGGATGGACTAGATAGCACTGTGGTTTTAAGCTTTAACTTCTGGGGAAATATGTGTGAAACGAAGCCATTCAGTTATAGAAACTAGAAAGACAGCGTATAAAGCAAATATAACAATCCTTAGTTCCTGAGAAATTCATGCACATAATGTGCCAATTGCACAGTTTATTTAGTTTAGCAGTTTTAAACAAGGGGATGGCTTAAAGACACACTTCTAAGCTCATCTACAGCTCTCGCTCTGTATTTTGGCAGTGACTGTGCATGTGTGTACAGGTAGACAGCCATGGGTTTCCACTGATCTGAGATTAGAATGGAATGTTTAGGGTGTGACCTTAGTGAAGAAAATAATTCCTCCGCCCTCCCCCCACACACACAGAGCAGATTCTTTGTTGCATTCCTGATACCAAGGATAGGAGAAACTGGAAGAGCCCTGGTAAGGTGTCTACTTACAATGGCTAAAATTGTACACATTGTGACTGTAGTGTGTAACTACTGGTATGCAAACCAAATAACTAAAGGCAAAAGGGGCACAGTGGCAAGGATGCACAGCTATAGCACTTCAACTGAAAGCCTGTTTTTCCCCTATTTTTCAGTTGCGTATTTGCAGTAATAATGATTTCTGAAGGAAAGCTGAAGGGACGCTGAAGTGACTGTGAAGCTAAGACACTTGAAGGAGAGGAACATAAAGGCATACTGATTGATTTTTGCCATGTGCATGGCAGACCCCACCATCTGCACCACATAGAGCTGCCACTGGAGCCCAGGCAGGCCCTTCTGGAGAAAATAAATACATAAATAAGTTACAGCTTGACATGGGTCAGCGGGGAGCCCAGGAACATTAATTCCAGACAGCAAAGTCCACTGCAAAAAAAAATAAAAAATGTTCAAGGGACTACACATTCCCCAAAACTCTCCTCTGCTCTAGTGAAGAAAAATAAGACATTGAGATCCTAACTGTGACGTGGCTGAAAAACAAAATCAAAGCTAAAATGGCCACAGTTCTACACCTCCTGGGAGAGAGTAGAAGCCCCAGGTGTTTCTTTGGATATAAATTGGATGACCCAATTTTTAATGGCATTTTGGTTTGGACTTCCTACTAGACTATCTGAACCTGCAGCATACTGATGATCAGTGGAGAACACTCATATTTCAAGTATCCAACCCCGAGGTGAAAAACTGGATTTTTGCAGCCATCAGGCAAATACAAAGTCTAAAGTGCCAAATTGTCTGTTCATTACAGCTAAAAGAAAAGGAGCTTTTCCCTTTGTGAAACTAATTTAAAGATGGACGGTCATCTCTTTATGTGATATACAAATCAGCGTGAAACATGAAAGAAAATTCTGTTTTCAAGATTTCTTCTCAGTTGGAAACCTGTTAGCCAACATTCACTTAAGAGCAGTAAATGCAGAAACATGGAGTCAATGGTGAATACATCATGAGCATCTGAAAATAAGAGACGCATCTTATTTGACTTATCTTTGCACTTCTTTTCCTGCATTGTTTGAGTTATAGGTTTTCACTCCACTGCTTTTGTTTTGTCGTGTGTTGGATAAGAGTAGCACTACAACTGAGTTTATTGTTCCAAATTACACCTGAGCAGATGGTTAAAAAACTTGGGGTGAAAGCCCATTGAAGTCAAATTTGGAACATTCATCTGGGGACATACAAGACTCCTCAGCAGAGATTAGTTGCAATGTAATGAGGAAAGGCATTATCGCCTGTATGAGTTGTGATCCACATTCTGCTCTCTGTCACACTCTTATTTTATGTTGTTACTCTGAAGTCACACCTGTGTGTAACTGAGAGCAGACATCTAGTTCTTTGGGCATATGTACAGAGAGAAATGGTTGGCCATCTTCCTCATCCTGGCAATCTGCAGTGGATTTGCTTTAAAGTTGTTTTTACAAGCATAGTTTAGCTCACACTTTTGCTTATAATATGTGACTGTGAAATACTATTTTTTCACCCCTCCCCCCCCCCCCCCCCAACAGTGGAATCCATTTATATTGACCATATTTTCAAGTTTTAAAACCAGATCCGTTTGAATGCTAGCCCTAGTGTTAATTTATTTAATGTAAAACTCAAATGCTGAGAGTCAGGTTTTCAGCTTATGTAAATTAGCGTAACCCCATTGAGATCAATAAACCTACATCAGTGTACACCAGCTGAGAATCTGA